>NC_136901.1:227500-290000 GCF_949606895.1 Notothenia rossii | reverse complement strand
CTCAGTTGATTGATCTCTCTGTCTTTCCTCAGGTGATTGATCTCTGTCCGTCCTCAGGTGATTGATCTCTGTCTGTCCTCAGGTGATTGATCACTTTGTCTGTCCTCAGGTGATTGATCTCTGTGTCTGTCCTCAGGTGATTGCTCTCTGTCTGTCCTCAGGTGATTGATCTCTGTGTCTGTCCTCAGGTGATTGCTCTCTGTCTGTCCTCAGGTGATTGATCTCTGTCTGTCCTCCGGTGATTGATCACTCTGTCTGTCCTCAGGTGATTGATCTCTCTGTCTGTCCTCAGGTGATTGATCTGTCTGTCTGTCCTCAGGTGATTGATCTCTCTGTCTGTCCTCAGTTGATTGATCTCTGTCTGTCCTCAGGTGATTGATCTCTCTGTCTGTCCTCCGGTGATTGATCTCTCTGTCTGTCCTCAGGTGATTGATCTCTGTCTGTCCTCAGGTGATTGATCTCTCTGTCTGTCCTCAGGTGATTGATCTGTCTGTCTGTCCTCAGGTGATTGATCTCTCTGTCTGTCCTCAGTTGATTGATCTCTGTCTGTCCTCAGGTGATTGATCTCTCTGTCTGTCCTCAGGTGATTGATCTATCAGTTTGTCCCCAGGTGATTGATGCCATCTCTCTGTCCATCTCGTCCTCTCCGGGCTGCAGTCTATTGGACGTTGACTCCGGAGCTTCGACTCATCGGAGCGTGTTCACCTTTGTGGGCTCACCTGAGTCCGTGGTGCAGGGTGCGCTGAACGCTGCCAACACCGCCTTCAAGCTGATCGACATGACCCGACACTCAGGTGAGCAGGAAGTACTGCAGACAGGAAGTACTGCAGACAGGAAGTACTACAGGCAGGAAGTACTACAGGCAGGAAGTAGCTCAGGTGTGTTTCTGTACAGGTGGGCAGGAAATACTGCAGAGAGACAGGAAGTTAGCAGAAGGACAGGAAGAAGCTCAGGTGTGTTTCTGTACAGGTGCGCAGGAAGTACTGCAGACAGGAAGTACTGCATACAGGAAGTACTACAGGCAGGACGTAGCTCAGTTGTGTTTCTATACAGGTGGGCAGGAAGTACTACAGAGAGACAGGAAGTTAACAGAATGACAGGAAGTAGCTCAGGTGTGTTTCTGTGCAGGTGAGCACCCCCGCTCCGGAGCTCTGGACGTCTGTCCCTTCGTTCCAGTTCAAAACGTCTCGATGGACGACTGCGTCCGCTACGCAGAGATCTTCGGAAAGAAGCTAGCCGAGATGCTACATGTTCCCGGTGAGACGCTAATATACATAATGCTACGTTAGCATGTGGCTAACAATAATATACATGAAGCGATGTTAGCATGTGGCTAGCAATAATATCCATGAAGCTACGTTATCATGTGGCTTACAATAATATCCATGAAGTGATGTTAGCATTTGGCTAGCAATAGGCTAATATCCATGTATGAAGCTACGTTATCATGTTACTAACAATAATATCCATGTATGAAGCTACATTAGCATGTTGCTAACAATAATATCCATGAAGTGACATTAGCATGTTGCTAACAATAATATCCATGAAGTTACATTAGCATGTGGCTAACAATAATATCCATGAAGCGATGTTAGCATGTGGATAGCAATAATATCCATGAAGCTATGTTAGCATGTGGTTAACAATAATATCCATCTATGAAGCTACGTTATCATGTGGCTAACAATAATATCCATGTAAGAAGCTACGTTATCATGTGGCTAACAATAATATCCATCTATGAAGCTACGTTATCATGTGATTAACAATAATATCCATGAAGCTACGTTAGCAGGTGGCTAACAATAATATCCATGCATGAAGCTATGTTAGCATGTGGCTAACAATAATATCCATGAAACTACATTATCATGTGGCTAACAATAATATCCATGAAGCTACGTTATCATGTGGCTAACAATAATATCCATGAAGCTACGTTATCATGTGGCTAACAATAATATCCATGAAACTACGTTATCATGTGGCTAACAATAATATCCATGAAACTACATTATCATGTGGCTAACAATAATATCCATGAAACTACGTTATCATGTGGCTAACAATAATATCCATGTATGAAGCTACGTTATCATGTGGCTAACAATAATATCCATGTATGAAGCTACGTTATCATGTGGCTAACAATAATATCCATGTATGAAGCTACGTTAGCAGGTGGCTAACAATAATATCCATGCATGAAGCTATGTTAGCATGTGGCTAACAATAATATCCATGAAACTACATTATCATGTGGCTAACAATAATATCCATGAAGCTACGTTATCATGTGATTAACAATAATATCCATGAAACTACATTATCATGTGGCTAACAATAATATCCATGAAACTACATTATCATGTGGCTAACAATAATATCCATGCATGAAGCTATGTTATCATGTGGCTAACAATAATATCCATGTATGAAGCTATGTTATCATGTGGCTAACAATAATATCCATGAAGCTATGTTAGCATGTGGCTAACAATAATATCCATGAAACTACATTATCATGTGGCTAACAATAATATCCATGTATAAAGTTACGTTATCATATGGCTAACAATAATATCCATGAAGCTACGTTATCATGTGGCTTACAATAATATCCATAAAGCTACGTTATCATGTGGCTAACAATAATATCCATGTATGAAGCTACGTTATCATGTGGCAAACAATAATATCCATGTATGAAGCTACGTTATCATGTGGCTAACAATAATATCCATGTATGAAGCTACGTTATCATCTGGCAAACAATAATATCCATGTATGAAGCTACGTTATCATGTGGCTAACAATAATATCCATGTATGAAGCTACGTTATCATGTGGCTAACAATAATATCCATGTATGAAGCTACGTTATCATCTGGCAAACAATAATATCCATGTATGAAGCTACGTTATCATGTGGCTAACAATAATATCCATGAAGCTACGTTATCATGTGGCTAACAATAATATCCATGTATGAAGCTACATTATCATGTGGCTAACAATAATATCCATGTATGAAGCTACGTTATCATGTGGCTAACAATAATATCCATGAAACTACATTATCATGTGGCTAACAATAATATCCATGAAACTACATTATCATGTGGCTAACAATAATATCCATGAAGCTACGTTATCATGTGGCTAACAATAATATCCATGTATGAAGCTACGTTATCATATGGCTAACAATAATATCCATGAAGCTACGTTATCATGTGGCTAACAATAATATCCATGTATGAAGCTACGTTATCATGTGGCTTACAATAATATCCATGTATGAAGCTACGTTATCATGTGGCTAACAATAATATCCATGTATGAAGCTACGTTAACATATGGCTAACAATAATATCCATGAAGCTACGTTATCATGTGGCTAACAACAATATCCATGTATGAAGATACATTATCATGTGGCTAACAATAATATCCATGAATTACGTTATCATGTGGCTTACAATAATATCCATGTATGAAGCTACGTTATCATGTGGCTAACAATATTATCCATGTATGAAGCTACGTTATCATGTGGCTAACAATAATATCCATGTATGAAGCTACGTTATCATGTGGCTAACAATAATATCCATGTATGAAGCTACGTTATCATGTGGCTAACAATATTATCCATGTATGAAGCTACGTTATCATGTGGCTAACAATAATATCCATGTATGAAGCTACATTAGCATGTGGCTAACAATAATATCCATGAATTACGTTATCATGTGGCTTACAATAATATCCATGTATAAAGCTACGTTATCATGTGGCTAACAATAATATCCATGCATGAAGCTATGTTAGCATGTGGCTAACAATAATATCCATGAAGCTACATTAGCATGTGGCTAACAATATTATCCATGTATGAAGCTACGTTATCATGTGGCTAACAATAATATCCATGTATGAAGCTACGTTATCATGTGGCTAACAATAATATCCATGTATGAAGCTACGTTATCATGTGGCTAACAATAATATCCATAAAGCTACGTTATCATGTGGCTTACAATAATATCCATGTATGAAGCTACGTTATCATGTGGCTAACAATAATATCCATGTATGAAGCTACGTTATCATGTGGCTAACAATAATATCCATGCATGAAGCTACGTTATCATGTGGCTAACAATAATATCCATGCATGAAGCTACGTTATCATGTGGCTAACAATAATATCCATGCATGAAGCTACGTTATCATGTGGCTAACAATAATATCCATGCATGAAGCTACGTTATCATGTGGCTAACAATAATATCCATGTATGAAGCTACGTTATCATGTGGCTAACAATAATATCCATGTATGAAGCTACGTTATCATGTGGCTTACAATAATATCCATGTATGAAGATACATTATCATGTGGCTAACAATAATATCCATGAAGCTACGTTATCATGTGGCTAACAATAATATCCATGAAGCTACATTAGCATGTGGCTAGCAATAATATACATGAAGTGATGTTAGCATGTGGCTAGCAATAATATCCATGAAGCGATTTTAGCATTTGGCTAGCAATAATATCCATGAAGCGATGTTAGCATGTGGCTAACAATAATATCCATGTATGAAGCTACATTAGCATGTTGCTAACAATAATATCCATAAAGTTACATTAGCATGTAGCTAACAATAATATCCATGAAGCGATGTTAGCATGTGGCTAGCAATAATATCCATGAAACTACATTATCATGTGGCTAACAATAATATCCATGAAACTACATTATCATGTGGCTAACAATAATATCCATGAAGCTACGTTATCATGTGGCTAACAATAATATCCATGAAGCTACGTTATCATGTGGCTAACAATAATATCCATGAAACTACGTTATCATGTGGCTAACAATAATATCCATGAAACTACATTATCATGTGGCTAACAATAATATCCATGAAACTACGTTATCATGTGGCTAACAATAATATCCATGTATGAAGCTACGTTATCATGTGGCTAACAATAATATCCATGTATGAAGCTACGTTATCATGTGGCTAACAATAATATCCATGTATGAAGCTACGTTAGCAGGTGGCTAACAATAATATCCATGCATGAAGCTATGTTAGCATGTGGCTAACAATAATATCCATGAAACTACATTATCATGTGGCTAACAATAATATCCATGAAGCTACGTTATCATGTGGCTAACAATAATATCCATGAAACTACGTTATCATGTGGCTAACAATAATATCCATGAAACTACATTATCATGTGGCTAACAATAATATCCATGAAACTACGTTATCATGTGGCTAACAATAATATCCATGTATGAAGCTATGTTATCATGTGGCTAACAATAATATCCATGAAGCTATGTTAGCATGTGGCTAACAATAATATCCATGAAACTACATTATCATGTGGCTAACAATAATATCCATGTATAAAGTTACGTTATCATATGGCTAACAATAATATCCATGAAGCTACGTTATCATGTGGCTTACAATAATATCCATAAAGCTACGTTATCATGTGGCTAACAATAATATCCATGTATGAAGCTACGTTATCATGTGGCAAACAATAATATCCATGTATGAAGCTACGTTATCATGTGGCTAACAATAATATCCATGTATGAAGCTACGTTATCATCTGGCAAACAATAATATCCATGTATGAAGCTACGTTATCATGTGGCTAACAATAATATCCATGAAGCTACGTTATCATCTGGCAAACAATAATATCCATGTATGAAGCTACGTTATCATGTGGCTAACAATAATATCCATGAAGCTACATTATCATGTGGCTAACAATAATATCCATGAAATTACATTATCATGTGGCTAACAATAATATCCATGAAGCTACATTATCATGTGGCTAACAATAATATCCATGAAATTACATTATCATGTGGCTAACAATAATATCCATGTATGAAGCTACGTTATCATATGGCTAACAATAATATCCATGAAGCTACGTTATCATGTGGCTAACAATAATATCCATGTATGAAGCTACGTTATCATGTGGCTTACAATAATATCCATGTATGAAGCTACGTTAACATATGGCTAACAATAATATCCATGAAGCTACGTTATCATGTGGCTTACAACAATATCCATGTATGAAGATACATTATCATGTGGCTAACAATAATATCCATGAATTACGTTATCATGTGGCTTACAATAATATCCATGTATGAAGCTACGTTATCATGTGGCTAACAATATTATCCATGTATGAAGCTACGTTATCATGTGGCTAACAATAATATCCATGTATGAAGCTACATTAGCATGTGGCTAACAATAATATCCATGAATTACGTTATCATGTGGCTTACAATAATATCCATGTATAAAGCTACGTTATCATGTGGCTAACAATAATATCCATGCATGAAGCTATGTTAGCATGTGGCTAACAATAATATCCATGAAGCTACATTAGCATGTGGCTAACAATATTATCCATGTATGAAGCTACGTTATCATGTGGCTAACAATAATATCCATGTATGAAGCTACGTTATCATGTGGCTAACAATAATATCCATGTATGAAGCTACGTTATCATGTGGCTAACAATAATATCCATAAAGCTACGTTATCATGTGGCTTACAATAATATCCATGTATGAAGCTACGTTATCATGTGGCTAACAATAATATCCATGCATGAAGCTACGTTATCATGTGGCTAACAATAATATCCATGCATGAAGCTACGTTATCATGTGGCTAACAATAATATCCATGCATGAAGCTACGTTATCATGTGGCTAACAATAATATCCATGTATGAAGCTACGTTATCATGTGGCTAACAATAATATCCATGAAGCTACGTTATCATGTGGCTAACAATATTATGCATGTATGAAGCTACGTTAGCATGTGGCTTACAATAATATCCATGTATGAAGCTACGTTATCATGTGGCTAACAATAATATCCATGAAGCTACGTTATCATGTGGCTAACAATAATATCCATGTATGAAGCTACGTTATCATGTGGCTAACAATAATATCCATGTATGAAGCTACGTTATCATGTGGCTAACAATAATATCCATGAAGCTACGTTATCATGTGGCTAACAATAATATCCATGTATGAAGCTACGTTATCATGTGGCTTACAATAATATCCATGTATGAAGATACATTATCATGTGGCTAACAATAATATCCATGAAGCTACGTTATCATGTGGCTAACAATAATATCCATGAAGCTACATTATCATGTGGCTAACAATAATATCCATAAAGCTACGTTATCATGTGGCTAACAATAATATCCATGAAGCTACGTTATCATGTGGCTAACAATAATATCCATGTATGAAGCTACGTTATCATGTGGCTTACAATAATATCCATGTATGAAGATACATTATCATGTGGCTAACAATAATATCCATGAAGCTACGTTATCATGTGGCTAACAATAATATCCATGAAGCTACATTAGCATGTGGCTAGCAATAATATACATGAAGTGATGTTAGCATGTGGCTAGCAATAATATCCATGAAGCGATTTTAGCATTTGGCTAGCAATAATATCCATGAAGCGATGTTAGCATGTGGCTAACAATAATATCCATGTATGAAGCTACATTAGCATGTTGCTAACAATAATATCCATAAAGTTACATTAGCATGTAGCTAACAATAATATCCATGAAGCGATGTTAGCATGTGGCTAGCAATAATATCCATGAAGCTATGTTAGCATGTGGCTAACAATAATATCCATGAAGCTACGTTATCATTTGGCTAACAATAATATCCATGAAACTACGTTATCATGTGGCTAACAATAATATCCATGAAGCTACGTTATCATGTGAGTAACAATAATATCCATGTATGAAGCTATGTTAGCATGTGGCTAACAATAATATCCATGTATGAAGCTACGTTATCATGTGGCTAACAATAATATGCATGCATGAAGCTATGTTAGCATGTGGCTAACAATAATATCCATGAAACTACGTTATCATGTGGCTAACAATAATATCCATGAAACTACATTATCATATGGCTAACAATAATACCCATGTATGAAGCTACGTTATCATATGGCTAACAATAATATCCATGTATGAATCTACGTTATCATCTGGCAAACAATAATATCCATGTATGAATCTACGTTAGCATGTGGCTAACAAAAATATCCATGAAACTACATTATCATGTGGCTAACAATAATACCCATGTATGAAGCTACGTTATCATATGGCTAACAATAATATCCATGTATGAATCTACGTTATCATCTGGCAAACAATAATATCCATGTATGAATCTACGTTAGCATGTGGCTAACAAAAATATCCATGAAACTACATTATCATGTGGCTAACAATAATATCCATGAAACTACATTATCATATGGCTAACAATAATATCCATGAAGCTACGTTATCATGTGGCTAACAATAATATCCATGAATTACGTTATCATGTGGCTTACAATAATATCCATGAATTACGTTATCATGTGGCTAACAATAATATCCATGCATGAAGCTATGTTAGCATGTGGCTAACAATAATATCCATGAAGCTACATTAGCATGTGGCTAACAATAATATCCATGAAACTACATTATCATATGGCTAACAATAATATCCATGAAGCTACGTTATCATGTGGCTAACAATAATATCCATGAATTACGTTATCATGTGGCTTACAATAATATCCATGAATTACGTTATCATGTGGCTAACAATAATATCCATGTATGAAGCTACGTTAGCATGTGGCTAACAATATTATCCATGTATGAAGCTATGTTAGCATGTGGCTTACAATAATATGCATGTATGAAGCTACGTTATCATGTGGCTTACAATAATATCCATGTATGAAGCTACGTTATCATGTGGCTTACAATAATATGCATGTATGAAGCTACGTTATCATGTGGCTTACAATAATATCCATGTATGAAGCTACGTTATCATGTGGCTTACAATAATATCCATGTATGAAGCTACGTTATCATGTGGCTTACAATAATATGCATGTATGAAGCTACGTTATCATGTGGCTAACAATATTATCCATGTATGAAGCTACGTTATCATGTGGCTTACAATAATATCCATGTATGAAGCTACGTTATCATGTGGCAAACAATAATATCCATGTATGAATCTACGTTATCATGTGGCTAACAATAATATCCATGTATGAAGCTACGTTAGCATGTGGCTAACAATAATATCCATGTATGAATCTACGTTATCATGTGGCTAACAATAATATCCATGAAACTACATTATCATGTGGCTAACAATAATATCCATGAAACTACGTTATCATGTGGCTAACAATAATATCCATGAAACTACGTTATCATGTGGCTAACAATAATATCCATGAAACTACATTATCATATGGCTAACAATAATACCCATGTATGAAGCTACGTTATCATATGGCTAACAATAATATCCATGTATGAATCTACGTTATCATCTGGCAAACAATAATATCCATGTATGAATCTACGTTAGCATGTGGCTAACAAAAATATCCATGAAACTACATTATCATGTGGCTAACAATAATACCCATGTATGAAGCTACGTTATCATATGGCTAACAATAATATCCATGTATGAATCTACGTTATCATCTGGCAAACAATAATATCCATGTATGAATCTACGTTAGCATGTGGCTAACAAAAATATCCATGAAACTACATTATCATGTGGCTAACAATAATATCCATGAAACTACATTATCATATGGCTAACAATAATATCCATGAAGCTACGTTATCATGTGGCTAACAATAATATCCATGAATTACGTTATCATGTGGCTTACAATAATATCCATGAATTACGTTATCATGTGGCTAACAATAATATCCATGCATGAAGCTATGTTAGCATGTGGCTAACAATAATATCCATGAAGCTACATTAGCATGTGGCTAACAATAATATCCATGAAACTACATTATCATATGGCTAACAATAATATCCATGAAGCTACGTTATCAGGTGGCTAACAATAATATCCATGAAGCTACGTTATCATGTGGCTAACAATAATATCCATGAAGCTACGTTATCATGTGGCTAACAATAATATCCATGAAGCTACGTTATCATGTGGCTAACAATAATATCCATGAAACTACGTTAGCAGGTGGCTAACAATAATATCCATGAAGCTACGTTATCATGTGGCTAACAATAATATCCATGAAGCTACGTTATCATGTGGCTAACAATAATATCCATGAAGCTACGTTATCATGTGGCTAACAATAATATCCATGTATGAAGCTACGTTATCATGTGGCTAACAATAATATCCATGAAGCTACGTTATCATGTGGCTAACAATAATATCCATGAAACTACATTATCATATGGCTAACAATAATATCCATGAAGCTACGTTATCATGTGGCTAACAATAATATCCATGAATCTACGTTATCATCTGGCAAACAATAATATCCATGTATGAAGCTACGTTATCATGTGGCTAACAATAATATCCATGAAGCTACGTTATCATGTGGCTAACAATAATATCCATGAAGCTACGTTATCATGTGGCTAACAATAATATCCATGAAGCTATGTTATCATGTGGCTAACAATAATATCCATGAAACTACATTATCATGTGGCTAACAATAATATCCATGAAGCTACGTTATCATGTGGCTAACAATAATATCCATGTATGAAGCTACGTTATCATGTGGCTAACAATAATATCCATGAAACTACATTATCATGTGGCTTACAATAATATCCATGAAGCTACGTTATCATGTGGCTAACAATAATATCTATGAAGCTACGTTATCATGTGGCTAACAATAATATCCATGAAACTACATTATCATGTGGCTAACAATAATATCCATGAAGCTACGTTATCATGTGGCTAACAATAATATCCATGAAACTACATTATCATGTGGCTAACAATAATATCCATGAAGCTACGTTATCATGTGGCTAACAATAATATCCATGTATGAAGCTACGTTATCATGTGGCTAACAATAATATCCATGTATGAAGATACATTATCATGTGGCTAACAATAATATCCATGTATGAAGCTACGTTATCATGTGGCTAACAATAATATCCATGCATGAAGCTACGTTATCATGTGGCTAACAATAATATCCATGAAGCTACATTAGCATGTGGCTAACAATATTATCCATGAAGCTACATTATCATGTGGCTAACAATATTATCCATGAAGCTACATTATCATGTGGCTAATAATAATATCCATGTATGAAGCTACGTTATCATGTGGCTAACAATAATATCCATGAAGCTACATTAGCATGTGGCTAACAATATTATCCATGTATGAAGCTACGTTATCATGTGGCTTACAATAATATCCATGTATGAAGCTACGTTATCATGTGGCTAACAATAATATCCATGCATGAAGCTACGTTATCATGTGAGTAACAATAATATCCATGTATGAAGCTACGTTATCATGTGATTAACAATAATATCCATGAAGCTACGTTATCATGTGGCTAACAATAATATGCATGAAGCTATGTTAGCATGTGGCTAACGATAATATCCATGAAGCTATGTTATCATGTGGCTAACAATAATATGCATGCATGAAGCTATGTTAGCATGTGGCTAACAATAATATCCATGTATGGAGCTATGTTATCATATGGCTAACAATAATATCCATGAAGCTACGTTAGCATGTGGCTAACAATAATATCCATAAAGCTACGTTATCATGTGGCTAACAATAATATCCATGTATGAAGCTACGTTAGCATGTGGCTAACAATAATATCCATGCATGAAGCTACGTTACCATGTGGCTAACAATAATATCCATGTATGAAGCTACGTTATCATGTGGCTAACAATAATATCCATGTATGAAGCTACGTTAGCATGTGGCTAACAGTAATATCCATGTATGAAGCTACGTTATCATATGGCTAACAATAATATCCATGTATGAAGATACGTTAGCATGTGGCTAACAGTAATATCCATGTATGAAGCTACGTTATCATATGGCTAACAATAATATCCATGTATGAAGCTACGTTAGCATGTGGCTAACAATAATATCCATGCATGAAGCTACGTTACCATGTGGCTAACAATAATATCCATGTATGAAGCTACGTTATCATGTGGCTAACAATAATATCCATGTATGAAGCTACGTTAGCATGTGGCTAACAATAATATCCATGTATGAAGCTACGTTATCATGTGGCTAACAATAATATCCATGTATGAAGCTACGTTAGCATGTGGCTAACAATAATATCCATGTATGAAGATACGTTAGCATGTGGCTAACAGTAATATCCATGTATGAAGCTACGTTATCATATGGCTAACAATAATATCCATGTATGAAGCTACGTTAGCATGTGGCTAACAATAATATCCATGCATGAAGCTACGTTACCATGTGGCTAACAATAATATCCATGTATGAAGCTACGTTAGCATGTGGCTAACAATAATATCCATGTATGAAGCTACGTTATCATATGGCTAACAATAATATCCATGTATGAAGCTACGTTAGCATGTGGCTAACAATAATATCCATGCATGAAGCTACGTTACCATGTGGCTAACAATAATATCCATGTATGAAGCTACGTTATCATGTGGCTAACAATAATATCCATGTATGAAGCTACGTTATCATGTGGCTAACAATAATATCCATGTATGAAGCTACGTTAGCATGTGGCTAACAATAATATCCATGTATGAAGCTACGTTACCATGTGGCTAACAATAATATCCATGTATGAAGCTACGTTATCATGTGGCTAACAATAATATCCATGTATGAAGCTACGTTAGCATGTGGCTAACAATAATATCCATGTATGAAGCTACGTTATCATGTGGCTAACAATAATATCCATGTATGAAGCTACGTTAGCATGTGGCTAACAATAATATCCATGTATGGAGCTATGTTATCATATGGCTAACAATAATATCCATGAAGCTACGTTAGCATGTGGCTAACAATAATATCCATAAAGCTACGTTATCATGTGGCTAACAATAATATCCATGTATGAAGCTACGTTAGCATGTGGCTAACAATAATATCCATGCATGAAGCTACGTTACCATGTGGCTAACAATAATATCCATGTATGAAGCTACGTTATCATGTGGCTAACAATAATATCCATGTATGAAGCTACGTTAGCATGTGGCTAACAGTAATATCCATGTATGAAGCTACGTTATCATATGGCTAACAATAATATCCATGTATGAAGATACGTTAGCATGTGGCTAACAGTAATATCCATGTATGAAGCTACGTTATCATATGGCTAACAATAATATCCATGTATGAAGCTACGTTAGCATGTGGCTAACAATAATATCCATGCATGAAGCTACGTTACCATGTGGCTAACAATAATATCCATGTATGAAGCTACGTTATCATGTGGCTAACAATAATATCCATGTATGAAGCTACGTTAGCATGTGGCTAACAATAATATCCATGTATGAAGCTACGTTATCATGTGGCTAACAATAATATCCATGTATGAAGCTACGTTAGCATGTGGCTAACAATAATATCCATGTATGAAGATACGTTAGCATGTGGCTAACAGTAATATCCATGTATGAAGCTACGTTATCATATGGCTAACAATAATATCCATGTATGAAGCTACGTTAGCATGTGGCTAACAATAATATCCATGCATGAAGCTACGTTACCATGTGGCTAACAATAATATCCATGTATGAAGCTACGTTAGCATGTGGCTAACAATAATATCCATGTATGAAGCTACGTTATCATATGGCTAACAATAATATCCATGTATGAAGCTACGTTAGCATGTGGCTAACAATAATATCCATGCATGAAGCTACGTTACCATGTGGCTAACAATAATATCCATGTATGAAGCTACGTTATCATGTGGCTAACAATAATATCCATGTATGAAGCTACGTTAGCATGTGGCTAACAATAATATCCATGCATGAAGCTACGTTACCATGTGGCTAACAATAATATCCATGTATGAAGCTACGTTATCATGTGGCTAACAATAATATCCATGTAGCTACGTTATCATGTGGCTAACAATAATATCCATGCATGAAGCTACGTTACCATGTGGCTAACAATAATATCCATGTATGAAGCTACGTTATCATGTGGCTAACAATAATATCCATGCATGAAGCTACGTTATCATCTGGCAAACAATAATATCCATGTATGAAGCTACGTTAGCATGTGGCTAACAATAATATCCATGAAGCCACGTTAGCATGTGGCTAACAATAATATCCATGTATGAAGCTACGTTATCATCTGGCAAACAATAATATCCATGTATAAAGCTACGTTATCATCTGGCAAACAATAATATCCATGTATGAAGCTACGTTACCATGTGGCTAACAATAATATCCATGTATGAAGCTACGTTATCATGTGGCTAACAATAATATCCATGTATGAAGCTATGTTAGCATGTGGCTAACAATAATACCCATGTAGCTACGTTATCATGTGGCTAACAATAATATCCATGTATGAAGCTATGTTAGCATGTGGCTAACAATAATACCCATGAAGCTACGTTATCATGTGGCTAACAATAATACCCATGTAGCTACGTTATCATGTGGCTAACAATAATACCCATGTAGCTACGTTATCATGTGGCTAACAATAATATCCATGTAGCTACGTTATCATGTGGCTAACAATAATACCCATGTAGCTACGTTATCATGTGGCTAACAATAATACCCATGTAGCTACGTTATCATGTGGCTAACAATAATATCCATGTAGCTACGTTATCATGTGGCTAACAATAATATCCATGTATGAAGCTACGTTATCATGTGGCTAACAATAATATCCATGAAACTACATTATCATGTGGCTAACAATAATATCCATGTATGTAGCTACGTTATCATGTGGCTAACAATAATATCCATGTAGCTACGTTATCATGTGGCTAACAATAATATCCATGTATGAAGCTACGTTATCATGTGGCTAACAATAATATCCATGAAACTACATTATCATGTGGCTAACAATAATATCCATGTATGTAGCTACGTTATCATGTGGCTAACAATAATACCCATGTAGCTACGTTATCATGTGGCTAACAATAATATCCATGTATGAAGCTACGTTATCATGTGGCTAACAATAATATCCATGTAGCTACGTTATCATGTGGCTAACAATAATATCCATGTATGAAGCTACATTAGCATGTGGCTAACAATAATATCCATGAATTACGTTATCATGTGGCTTACAATAATATCCATGCATGAAGCTACGTTACCATGTGGCTAACAATAATATCCATGTATGAAGCTACGTTATCATGTGGCTAACAATAATATCCATGTAGCTACGTTATCATCTGGCAAACAATAATATCCATGTATGAAGCTACGTTAGCATGTGGCTAACAATAATATCCATGAAGCCACGTTAGCATGTGGCTAACAATAATATCCATGTATAAAGCTACGTTATCATCTGGCAAACAATAATATCCATGTATGAAGCTACGTTACCATGTGGCTAACAATAATATCCATGTATGAAGCTACGTTATCATGTGGCTAACAATAATATCCATGAAGCCACGTTAGCATGTGGCTAACAATAATATCCATGTATAAAGCTACGTTATCATCTGGCAAACAATAATATCCATGTATGAAGCTACGTTACCATGTGGCTAACAATAATATCCATGTATGAAGCTACGTTACCATGTGGCTAACAATAATATCCATGTATGAAGCTACGTTACCATGTGGCTAACAATAATATCCATGTATGAAGCTACGTTATCATGTGGCTAACAATAATATCCATGTATGAAGCTACGTTATCATGTGGCTAACAATAATATCCATGTATGAAGCTACGTTACCATGTGGCTAACAATAATATCCATGTATGAAGCTACGTTATCATGTGGCTAACAATAATATCCATGTATGAAGCTACGTTATCATGTGGCTAACAATAATATCCATGTATGAAGCTACGTTATCATGTGGCTAACAATAATATCCATGTATGAAGCTACGTTATCATGTGGCTAACAATAATACCCATGTAGCTACGTTATCATGTGGCTAACAATAATATCCATGTAGCTACGTTATCATGTGGCTAACAATAATACCCATGTAGCTACGTTATCATGTGGCTAACAATAATATCCATGTAGCTACGTTATCATGTGGCTAACAATAATATCCATGTATGAAGCTACATTAGCATGTGGCTAACAATAATATCCATGAATTACGTTATCATGTGGCTAACAATAATATCCATGCATGAAGCTACGTTATCATGTGGCTAACAATAATATCCATGAAGCTACATTAGCATGTGGCTAACAATATTATCCATGTATGAAGCTACGTTATCATGTGGCTAACAATAATATCCATGTATGAAGCTACGTTATCATGTGGCTAACAATAATATCCATGTATGAAGCTACGTTATCATGTGGCTAACAATAATATCCATGTAGCTACGTTATCATGTGGCTAACAATAATATCCATGTATGAAGCTACGTTATCATGTGGCTAACAATAATATCCATGTATGAAGCTACGTTACCATGTGGCTTACAATAATATCCATGTATGAAGATACATTATCATGTGGCTAACAATAATATCCATGAAGCTACATTAGCATGTGGCTAGCAATAATATACATGAAGTGATGTTAGCATGTGGCTAGCAATAATATCCATGAAGCGATTTTAGCATTTGGCTAGCAATAATATCCATGAAGCGATGTTAGCATGTGGCTAACAATAGGCTAATATCCATGTATGAAGCTACGTTATCATGTGGCTAACAATAGGCTAATATCCATGTATGAAGCTACGTTATCATGTGACTAACAATAATATCCATGTATGAAGCTACATTAGCATGTTGCTAACAATAATATCCATAAAGTTACATTAGCATGTAGCTAACAATAATATCCATGTATGAAGCTACGTTATCATGTGGCTAACAATAATATCCATGCATGAAGCTATGTTAGCATGTGGCTAACAATAATATCCATGAAGCTACATTAGCATGTGGCTAACAATATTATCCATGAAGCTACGTTATCATGTGGCTTACAATAATATGCATGTATGAAGCTACGTTATCATGTGGCTTACAATAATATGCATGTATGAAGCTACGTTAGCATGTGGCTAACAATAATATCCATGTATGAATCTACGTTATCATGTGGCTTACAATAATATGCATGTATGAAGCTACGTTATCATGTGGCTAACAATATTATCCATGTATGAAGCTACGTTATCATGTGGCTTACAATAATATCCATGTATGAAGCTACGTTATCATGTGGCTTACAATAATATCCATGTATGAAGCTACGTTATCATGTGGCAAACAATAATATCCATGTATGAAGCTACGTTAGCATGTGGCTAACAATAATATCCATGTATGAAGCTACGTTATCATGTGGCAAACAATAATATCCATGTATGAAGCTACGTTATCATGTGGCTAACAATAATATCCATGTATGAAGCTACGTTAGCATGTGGCTAACAATAATATCCATGTATGAATCTACGTTATCATCTGGCTAACAATAATATCCATGAAACTACATTATCATGTGGCTAACAATAATATCCATGAAACTACATTATCATGTGGCTAACAATAATATCCATGAAGCTACGTTATCATGTGGCTAACAATAATATCCATGAAGCTACGTTATCATGTGGCTAACAATAATATCCATGAAACTACATTATCATGTGGCTAACAATAATATCCATGAAACTACATTATCATGTGGCTAACAATAATATCCATGTATGAATCTACGTTATCATGTGGCTAACAATAATATCCATGAAACTACGTTATCATGTGGCTAACAATAATATCCATGAAGCTACGTTATCATGTGGCTAACAATAATATCCATGAAACTACGTTATCATGTGGCTAACAATAATATCCATGTATGAATCTACGTTATCATGTGGCTAACAATAATATCCATGAAACTACGTTATCATGTGGCTAACAATAATATCCATGTATGAAACTACGTTATCATGTGGCTTACAATAATATCCATGAATGAATCTACGTTATCATGTGGCTAACAATAATATCCATGTATGAATCTACGTTATCATGTGGCTAACAATAATATCCATGAAACTACATTATCATGTGGCTAACAATAATATCCATGAAGCTACGTTATCATGTGGCTTACAATAATATCCATGTATGAAGCTACGTTATCATGTGGCTTACAATAATATGCATGTATGAAGCTACGTTATCATGTGGCTAACAATATTATCCATGTATGAAGCTACGTTATCATGTGGCTTACAATAATATCCATGTATGAAGCTACGTTATCATGTGGCTTACAATAATATCCATGTATGAAGCTACGTTACCATGTGGCTAACAATAATATCCATGTATGAAGCTACGTTAGCATGTGGCTAACAATAATATCCATGTATGAAGCTACGTTACCATGTGGCTAACAATAATATCCATGTATGAAGCTACGTTATCATGTGGCTTACAATAATATCCATGTATGAAGCTACGTTATCATGTGGCAAACAATAATATCCATGTATGAAGCTACGTTATCATGTGGCTAACAATAATATCCATGTATGAAGCTACGTTACCATGTGGCTAACAATAATATCCATGTATGAAGCTACGTTATCATGTGGCTAACAATAATATCCATGAAACTACATTATCATGTGGCTAACAATAATATCCATGAAACTACGTTATCATGTGGCTAACAATAATATCGATGAAACTACGTTATCATATGGCTAACAATAATATCCATGAAACTACGTTATCATGTGGCTAACAATAATATCGATGAAACTACGTTATCATATGGCTAACAATAATATCCATGTATGAAGCTACGTTATCATGTGGCTAACAATAATATCCATGAAGCTACGTTATCATGTGGCTAACAATAATATCCATGAAGCTACGTTATCATGTGGCTAACAATAATATCCATGAAACTACATTATCATATGGCTAACAATAATATCCATGAATCTACGTTATCATGTGGCTAACAATAATATCCATGTATGAAGCTATGTTAGCATGTGGCTAACAATAATATCCATGTATGAATCTACGTTATCATGTGGCTAACAATAATATCCATGTATGAAGCTACGTTACCATGTGGCTAACAATAATATCCATGTATGAAGCTACGTTATCATGTGGCTTACAATAATATCCATGTATGAAGCTACGTTATCATGTGGCTAACAATAATATCCATGTATGAAGCTACGTTATCATGTGGCTAACAATAATATCCATGAAACTACATTATCATGTGGCTAACAATAATATCCATGAAACTACGTTATCATGTGGCTAACAATAATATCGATGAAACTACGTTATCATGTGGCTAACAATAATATCCATGAAGCTACGTTATCATGTGGCTAACAATAATATCCATGAAGCTACGTTATCATGTGGCTAACAATAATATCCATGAAACTACATTATCATATGGCTAACAATAATATCCATGAAGCTACGTTATCATGTGGCTAACAATAATATCCATGTATGAATCTACGTTATCATGTGGCTAACAATAATATCCATGAAGCTACGTTATCATGTGGCTAACAATAATATCCATGAATGAATCTACGTTATCATGTGGCTAACAATAATATCCATGTATGAATCTACGTTATCATGTGATTAACAATAATATCCATGAAACTACATTATCATGTGGCTAACAATAATATCCATGAATGAATCTACGTTATCATCTGGCAAACAATAATATCCATGAATGAATCTACGTTATCATGTGGCTAACAATAATATCCATGTATGAAGCTACGTTATCATGTGGCTAACAATAATATCCATGAAACTACATTATCATGTGGCTAACAATAATATCCATGCATGAAGCTATGTTATCATGTGGCTAACAATAATATCCATGAAACTACGTTATCATGTGGCTAACAATAATATCCATGAAGCTACGTTATCATGTGGCTAACAATAATATCCATGAATGAATCTACGTTATCATCTGGCTAACAATAATATCCATGAAGCTACGTTATCATGTGGCTAACAATAATATCCATGAAACTACATTATCATGTGGCTAACAATAATATCCATGAAGCTACGTTATCATGTGGCTAACAATAATATCCATGAATGAATCTACGTTATCATCTGGCTAACAATAATATCCATGAAGCTACGTTATCATGTGGCTAACAATAATATCCATGTATGAAGCTACGTTATCATGTGGCTAACAATAATATCCATGAAGCTACGTTATCATATGGCTAACAATAATATCCATGTATGAAGCTACGTTATCATGTGGCTAACAATAATATCCATGAAACTACATTATCATGTGGCTAACAATAATATCCATGAAGCTACGTTATCATGTGGCTAACAATAATATCCATGTATGAAGATACGTTATCATGTGGCTAACAATAATATCCATGAAACTACATTATCATGTGGCTAACAATAATATCCATGTATGAAGATACATTATCATGTGGCTAACAATAATATCCATGTATGAAGCTACGTTATCATGTGGCTAACAATAATATCCATGAAACTACATTATCATGTGGCTAACAATAATATCCATGTATGAAGATACATTATCATGTGGCTAACAATAATATCCATGTATGAAGCTACGTTATCATGTGGCTAACAATAATATCCATGAAGCTACGTTATCATGTGGCTAACAATAATATCCATGTATGAAGCTACGTTAACATGTGGCTTACAACAATATCCATGTATGAAGATACATTATCATGTGGCTAACAATAATATCCATGAAGTTCTGTTGGCATGTGGCTAATAATAATATCCATGTATGAAGCTACGTTATCATGTGGCTAACAATAATATCCATGTATGAAGCTACGTTATCATGTGGCTTACAATAATATCCATGTATGAAGCTACGTTATCATGTGGCTAACAATAATATCCATGTATGAAGCTACGTTATCATGTGGCTTACAATAATATCCATGTATGAAGCTACGTTATCATGTGGCTAACAATAATATCCATGCATGAAGCTATGTTAGCATGTGGCTAACAATAATATCCATGTATGAAGCTACGTTATCATGTGGCTTACAATAATATCCATGTATGAAGCTACGTTATCATGTGGCTTACAATAATATCCATGTATGAAGCTACGTTATCATGTGGCTTACAATAATATCCATGTATGAAGCTACGTTATCATGTGGCTAACAATAATATCCATGCATGAAGCTATGTTAGCATGTGGCTAACAATAATATCCATGTATGAAGCTACGTTATCATGTGAGTAACAATAATATCCATGTATGTAGCTACGTTATCATGTGATTAACAATAATATCCATGAAGCTACGTTATCATGTGGCTAACAATAATATCCATGCATGAAGCTATGTTAGCATGTGGCTAACAATAATATCCATGTATGAAGCTACGTTATCATGTGGCTTACAATAATATCCATGTATGAAGCTACGTTATCATGTGGCTTACAATAATATCCATGCATGAAGCTATGTTAGCATGTGGCTAACAATAATATCCATGCATGAAGCTATGTTAGCATGTGGCTAACAATAATATCCATGTATGAAGCTACGTTATCATGTGAGTAACAATAATATCCATGTATGTAGCTACGTTATCATGTGATTAACAATAATATCCATGAAGCTACGTTATCATGTGGCTAACAATAATATGCATGAAGCTATGTTATCATGTGGCTAACAATAATATCCATGAAGCTATGTTATCATGTGGCTAACAATAATATGCATGCATGAAGCTATTTTAGCATGTGGCTAACAATAATATCCATGTATGGAGCTATGTTAGCATGTGGCTAACAGTAATATCCATGTATGAAGCTACGTTATCATATGGCTAACAATAATATCCATGAAGCTACGTTAGCATGTGGCTAACAATAATATCCATAAAGCTACGTTATCATGTGGCTAACAATAATATCCATGTATGAAGCTACGTTAGCATGTGGCTAACAATAATATCCATGCATGAAGCTACGTTACCATGTGGCTAACAATAATATCCATGTATGAAGCTACGTTATCATGTGGCTAACAATAATATCCATGCATGAAGCTACGTTACCATGTGGCTAACAATAATATCCATGTATGAAGCTACGTTATCATGTGGCTAAAAATAATATCCATGCATGAAGCTACGTTACCATGTGGCTAACAATAATATCCATGTATGAAGCTACGTTATCATGTGGCTAACAATAATATCCATGTATGAAGCTACGTTAGCATGTGGCTAACAATAATATCCATGCATGAAGCTACGTTACCATGTGGCTAACAATAATATCCATGTATGAAGCTACGTTATCATGTGGCTAACAATAATATCCATGTATGAAGCTACGTTAGCATGTGGCTAACAGTAATATCCATGTATGAAGCTACGTTATCATATGGCTAACAATAATATCCATGTATGAAGCTACGTTAGCATGTGGCTAACAGTAATATCCATGTATGAAGCTACGTTATCATATGGCTAACAATAATATCCATGTATGAAGCTACGTTAGCATGTGGCTAACAATAATATCCATGTATGAAGATACGTTAGCATGTGGCTAACAATAATATCCATGCATGAAGCTACGTTACCATGTGGCTAACAATAATATCCATGTATGAAGCTACGTTATCATGTGGCTAACAATAATATCCATGTAGCTACGTTATCATCTGGCAAACAATAATATCCATGTATGAAGCTACGTTAGCATGTGGCTAACAATAATATCCATGAAGCCACGTTAGCATGTGGCTAACAATAATATCCATGTATGAAGCTACGTTAGCATGTGGCTAACAATAATATCCATGAAGCTACGTTATCATGTGGCTAACAATAATATCCATGTATGAAGCTACGTTACCATGTGGCTAACAATAATATCCATGTATGAAGCTACGTTATCATGTGGCTAACAATAATATCCATGTATGAAGCTACGTTATCATGTGGCTAACAATAATATCCATGTATGAAGCTACGTTATCATGTGGCTAACAATAATATCCATGCATGAAGCTACGTTACCATGTGGCTAACAATAATATCCATGTATGAAGCTACGTTATCATCTGGCAAACAATAATATCCATGTATGAAGCTACGTTAGCATGTGGCTAACAATAATATCCATGAAGCTACGTTATCATGTGGCTAACAATAATATCCATGTATGAAGCTACGTTACCATGTGGCTAACAATAATATCCATGTATGAAGCTACGTTATCATGTGGCTAACAATAATATCCATGTATGAAGCTACGTTATCATGTGGCTAACAATAATATCCATGCATGAAGCTACGTTATCATATGGCTAACAATAATATCCATGTAGCTACGTTATCATGTGGCTAACAATAATATCCATGTAGCTACGTTATCATGTGGCTAACAATAATATCCATGTAGCTACGTTATCATGTGGCTAACAATAATATCCATGTATGAAGCTACGTTATCATGTGGCTAACAATAATATCCATGTATGAAGCTACGTTATCATGTGGCTAACAATAATATCCATGTATGAAGCTACGTTATCATGTGGCTAACAATAATATCCATGTATGAAGCTACGTTATCATGTGGCTAACAATAATATCCATGTATGAAGCTACGTTACCATGTGGCTAACAATAATATCCATGTATGAAGCTACGTTATCATGTGGCTAACAATAGTATCCATGTAGTTACGTTATCATGTGGCTAACCCTCTTTGTCTTCAGTGTATTTGTACGGAGAGGCGGCGAGGAAAGAGTCGAGGAGGAATCTTCCGTCGGTCCGAGCCGGAGAATACGAAGCTTTACCTGAGAAGGTGAGACCACTTCCTGTTTGCTATACTATTACTTATCTAACACAAGGCATTCTGGGAAATGTAGGAGACAAGGAGGGTTTGGGTTTCAAAATAACGTCAGTTAAGTGTGCTAACTTTAGGATAGCTCGTTAAAGCTTTTTAAAGATTAAAGGTTATAATAAGTATTTGTTTCTGTCCTGCAGTTGAAGAATCCTGATTGGTCGCCTGACTTTGGCCCCGCCCTCTTCGTGCCGTCGTGGGGCGCCACGGTAACTGGCGCTCGGAAGTTCCTGATTGCGTTCAACGTGAATCTGATCGCAACCAAAGAGCAGACGCACCGCATCGCGCTGGACCTCCGAGAGCAGGGCCGCGGCAAGGACAAGGTGCATGCTGGGAGTCCGAGTCCTCTTTAGTAACTGTGATGGTCTCTTAATTTAACGCCCCCCTCCCCAAGGACAAGGTGCATGCTGGGAGTCTGAGTCCTCTTTAGTAACTGTGATGGTCTCTTAATTTAACGCCCCCCTCCCCAAGGACCAGGTGCATGCTGGGAGTCCGAGTCCTCTTTAGTTTTTTGTTGTTGTTTTTCTTAGAATCAGAATCGGGTTTATTGCCAAGGAGGTTTTCAAATTCAAGGCATCTTTTTTTTTGTTTTGGGAATTATTTTTTTTATATATATTTTTTTTTCAGTTATAAAATAAACAGACATTGCTCCAGATAACAAACCGTACATCAAAACATGTAACAACAAACAACTAAACAAAACGTAACAGGGTAGGAGGGGGGGGGGGGGGGGTGGATGCAAGGATGACTTCCTAAGACAGCTGATTGTGACATACACAGGACATTACATACACAATACATTATACATTACATAGGAGATGCCATATTGACAGGGTTAGACAGGAGAGCTGCGGACAGTGAACCGCAATCCTCCTGTCTCCCCTCAAAATCCCCCAGCAGAGAAGCTGCACGCTCCATGTTCAGTAGGTCCAGATACTCCCTCAGCCATGAGTCCCTAGTAAAGCAGGCTGGTTTGCGTTCCTTCCAGTTTAATAGGATGAGTCTTTTTGTGGCTAAACAGCCCAATGTCCAGAGCCGATCGGTAGTCCTTGCAGGATTGCCATCTGGCTTGAGACCCAGTAGACATGCAATGGGACATGTAGGGAAATTAACTTTTAAAGATTCAGACAATAAGGATATTACTTCTGACCAAAGTTTTTTTACCGCTGGGCATTCCCAGAGTAGGTGCAACAATGTACCTCGCTTGCCACATTCATGCCAGCATAAATCTCTGTGTTTATTGTCCATCTTGGATTTTGTAACAGGGGTGATGTGAGCTCTATTTAGAATTTTGAACTGTATGATCCTGAATCTTACACATTTAGAAGAGAACATAGCTGACCTCCAAATGGAGTTCCATTGCAAAGCAGACAGAGAGATATTCAAGGTATGCTCCCAGGACAGTTGGACAGGAGAATAGGTATTCGGGTTAGCCCTAGATAATAATTTATAAATGTTAGAGACCACACCTGATGATATGATTGCTTTCTTGAGGCGCTGGTCCTCTTCCATACATGAAGTAGGCATGGCTCCCTCCTTACATTTTGTACTGATAATAGATGCTAGTTGTGCATATGATAGAAAAGACGAGCCTGAGAGACCATACTGATTTTTGAGTTGTTGAAATGGAAGGGTTTGGTCTCTATATATCTGTCCAAGTGTAGTAATACCAGCCTTCTGCCAGATATTATTACTTAAAGTGCCTCCTCCTGCAGAAAGACAGGGGTTACTCCAAATGGGGCAAGATGGTAAAGAGAGCCCCTCTATGTTGAGTCTCCTGTGCAGTTGCTTTACAATAGAGCATGAAAAGCGGATGATGGTATTATCCATTGAGGGTGGTGGTTTTGGGCAGTACCACATTGATGCCAGAGATATGTTTTGGTTTACAGACATGATGGATTGCTCCAGCCATTGCCAACTGCCTACCGAAGAGGCACTTTTGTACGCCCACGATAATGGATACTTTGCATTGAAGGACAGATAATACTGGAATACATCTGGGACTCCCAAACCTCCCATTGATCTTGGAATGATCAACTTATTATTTATGTGCGGTTCTGGGTTTCTTATTATTCCAAAGGAACTGAGTGAATAGGGATTTGATATCTTTAAACCATTTTAGTGGGAATTCAAGAGGGATAGAGGAGATAATATGAGAAAGCCTTGGGAGAACATTCATTTTCAAGGTTTCTGCTCTGCCCCATAGAGAGAGTGGTATGGCCATCCACCTGTTGATGTCCTCCTTAATGGACTGGAAAATAGCAGGGCCGTTAAGGCTAAAGATTTTAGAGATATGAGAGAAGATGTTAATTCCCAAATACCTCATTCCATTTGTTTTCCAAATAAAGGGGGTGCTCATTAGGTTGTGTTTATATGTATATGAGTTAAGTGGGATTGCTTCACTCTTGTTCCAATTTATCTTATATCCAGAGAAGCTGCCAAATAAATGTATCATATCAAGAACTGCGGGTATAGAGAGTGCTGGCTTGCTCAAAGTAAGAAGTATATCGTCAGCGTACATATTTAATTTGAAATCGTGTCCATGAATGTTCACACCATGTATGTCACCATTAGCGTGAATTGCACAGGCTAATGGTTGTAGAGCCATAATATAAAGTAGGGGACTAACAGGACACCCTTGCCTCACACCACGGTATAAGGGGAAAGGTTTTGAGATTAACCCATTAGTTCTAACAGAAGAGAAGGGAGCGCTATACAAAGCCTTTACCCAGCTAATCAACTTGGGCCCAAAGCCACATTTTTTGAGCGTGTAAAACAGATATTTCCATTCTATTTGGTCACAACCTTTCTCAGCATCTAGTGATGCTGCAATCATTGTCAAATTGCTGGAGCTTGCTTCTAGGATAATCTGAAAAACCCTCCTCATGTTATTTGAGGACTGACGGCCTGGAATGAAACCTACTTGGTCTAGATGCACTATAGATGGAACCACCTTCTCCAAACGGAGTGCCAGTATCTTGGCTAGAATCTTGTAGTCACAGTTTAGAAGGCTTAAAGGGCGGTGGTTACCCATCAGAGAAGGATCTTTGCCCGGTTTAGGCAACAATGAGATAATGGCCCTGCTCATGGAGGGAGGCATGGCTTCAGATTCTAATATTTCATTGAATAACAACAGTAAATATGGTGAAAGCTGTTCTTTAAAACATTTATAGAACTCTGTTCCAAAACCGTCGTCCCCTGGAGTTTTCCCTGATGCCATCTTCATGATTGCGTTTTCTATTTCATTTTGGGAAACAGGTGCCTCCATAGCAGATCTGTCAGCCAAGCTGACGCTCGGGAGGTTAAAATCTCCGAAAAAGCTATCTAAGGCTTCTTCATTCAAGTTATTTTTTGTGCTATATAATTTAGAATAATAGTTCTTGAAAGATTCATTGATTTTGGCTGCATCACACTATAGCCTGTCATGCTCATCTCTGATCGCTGGAATAATCTGTCTGTTTTCTATTTGTTTCAATCTATGAGCTAACATTTTCCCTGCTTTGTCTCCGGATTCAAAGTATGTTCTTCGTAAACGAAAAAGAGCAAAAGCTGTCTCCTCATGTACAAGTTTCTGCAAATGAGTCCTAGAGGTGAGAAGTGAGTTCCTTAGATCTACATTGGATGGGTCTAGCATATGCTGCTCTTCTAGAGTCTTGAGTTTAAAGTTTAATTGGGATTTCACCTCTCTGCGCTTTTTATTCTCTGCCGAGGAGAAACTAATTACCCAGCCCCTGCATGTTGCTTTAAAAGCCTCCCAGACAGTAGTGACGCTTGGTGCAGAATTTAGATTGATCTCAAAGAAATCTAAAATGTGGTTTTTAATGAGCAGTGTGCATTTTTCATTTTTGAGTAGGCTACAGATGTATTAAGTCGCCACTGTTTGGATTTGCAAGGGTTGGTTGGAGGGAAAAATGTGACAGATACCGCAGCATGATCACTTAATAATATACTATGCATTTTGATCTCAATAACATTCTGGATCAAATCTGAAGACATCATTATGTAATCTATCCTTGAGTAGGAGTTATGCGCACCGGAATAGAAAGAGTACTCTCGGGCATCTGGGTGCACTAGGCGCCACACATCTGTAATACCGAGCTCGGATTGGAAGTCCCTCAAGGCGACGGACATTTTTTTATCTGAAGGGAGAGGGTGGCTGGATCGATCCACTATAGGGTCACAGACAGAGTTGAAATCGCCACCTATAATAAGAGGACCCTCTATGGACCGCAATACCTTTGGGCACAGCGAGGTAAATAATTTAGATTGTAAACTATTTGGAGCATACACATTCACTAATGTCCTCTTTAGTAACTGTGATGGTCTCTATTACGTTCCCTATTGGGCTAGGGGAGCCAAAGGGGAAATAACACGACCAGAGTGGTATTGGTAATAATTATAAGTGGTTTTATTACAACAAGAGAGAACTTCAAAAGGAAGTTTATAAAGAAACAAAACCCTCCCGTTACACGGGGTACAAAATGTGACTCAAGAAAGCTGCACACACACAGCTGTAGCTGGTCAACAGGTACTAATCACCTGGGTCTAAGCTAATACGTTTTGCACAGATAACAGCTGGTCAACAGGTGCTAATCACCTGGGTCTAAGCTAATACGGTTTGCA
Organism: Notothenia rossii; assembly: GCF_949606895.1. NCBI lineage: Eukaryota > Metazoa > Chordata > Actinopteri > Perciformes > Nototheniidae > Notothenia > Notothenia rossii. The sequence goes on along the minus strand of NC_136901.1, from coordinate 261,131 downwards.
CAGATAACAGCTGGTCTACAGGTGCTAATCACCTGGGTCTAAGCTAATACGGTTTGCACAGATAACAGCTGGTCAACAGGTACTAATCACCTGGGTCTAAGCTAACGCGTTTTAAACAGATAACAACAGCTGGTCAACAGGTGCTAATCACCTGGGTCTAAGCTAATACTCCTACACAACGTTACACAATAGAAAGGTACAACACTCTACTTGCACTCGGCTAAGTATCTGCGGATTACAGGGGGAGCTAACAGTATAACACACACAGTAAGTATCGCCAGGCTAGAGGCGTCTGTCTCCCTACACAGAGCCTCCAGAATGATCTCCGTTCCCAGCCTTTGTACTCCTCCCCCCGGGAGATGTGCCGGAAAGGGCGGGGATTGGATGACGTCTCATCCAATCACCTCTTCGGATGCAGCGAGGGCGGGACGTCGGAGAAACTGCGCCGCTCCGGTGTACACACACACACACACACACACACACACAAGCAGGTTTACCAGCCTTGACAGCCCCAGGAAGGCAGCGGCTGTAACAGTCTCTTAAGTTAACGCCCCCCTCTCCAAGGACCAGGTGCATGCTGGGAGTCTGAGTTCTCTTTAGTAGTTTTATCTCCTACTCTGATGGTCTCTTAAATTAACGCTGTTATATAATCTATAACATGTTATAATCTATAATCTCCAGCCTGGTCTCCTGCAGCACCTCCAGGCTCTCGGTTGGTTCCTGGAGGAGCAGAATCTGGCTCAGGTGAGCACCAACCTGCTGGACTTTGAGAGGACGGCGCTGCACACGGTCTACCTGGAGGTCTGCAGGGAGGCTCAGGTGAGTCACTGTGTATACACATATATACATACTGTATATACATATACACCTACCTGGAGGTCTGCAGGGAGGCTCAGGTGAGTCACTGTGTATACACATATACACATATACACATATATACATATACACATATACACCTACCTGGAGGTCTGCAGGGAGGCTCAGGTGAGTCACTGTGTATACACATATACACATATACACATAAATACATATACACATATACACCTACCTGGAGGTCTGCAGGGAGGCCCAGGTGAGAGGGGCTCTGTCACTGTGTATATATTATATATATAAAGATATGAACGTGGGTCTGCAGGAGCTGCAGCTGCCCGTGGTCGGCTCCCAGCTGGTGGGCCTGGTCCCCCTCAGAGCCATAATGGCCGCCGCTGACTTCTTCATCAACAGAGACGGGCTCTTCATCGTGGAGGAGGAGCACAAAGTCCGCCTGGTCAGTCCTCATCACTATATTACTTTATATTACTTTATATTATTTTATTCATTTTTTTCATTTTATTCATTTCATTCATTTTAATCGTATTTATTTATTAATATTTATGTTATATTATATTTCTGTGTCAGGTGATCAGTAAACTCGGCCTGGACTCTCTCGCTCCGTTCAACCCCAAGGAGAGAATCATAGAGTGAGTATTTGTACACAGTACAGTATATTATACAGTATACAGAGTGGACCTGATGTGTTTACTTGTGCAGGTACATGGTGGGGGGGGGGGACAGCCCTCTGGTTTCTCTCTCTCTGAGGAACTTCGTTCAGAGCGTCGCTTCCAGAACTCCGGCTCCTGGGGGGGGGTCAGTGTCCGCTGCCATCGCTGCCATGGTAACTTATACATATACATATATATAAATACATGAATGCTCAGAGTGTAGTATATAAGTACTCAGAGTGTGGTTCCCCTCCCGGCCTCAGGGGGCGGCGCTGGCCTGCATGGTGGGTCAGATGTCGTACGGGAAGCGTCAGTTTGAGAGTCTGGACGGCGTCATGCGGCAACTCATTCCCCCGTTTCATAGCGCCGCCACCGAGCTGCTAACGATGGTCGACCGCGACGCCTCGGCCTTCAGCAGCTACATGGTGAGAAACATCGTAACCCTACGATGTTTTTATTATACTAATAACACGCCTTCAGCAGCTACATGGTGAGAAACATCGTAACCCTACAATGTTTTTATTATACTAATAAAACGCCTTCAGCAGCTACATGGTGAGAAACATCGTAACCCTACAATGTTTTTATTATACTTATAACACGCTTTCAGCAGCTACATGGTGAGAAACATCGTAACCCTACGATATTTTTATTATACTTATAACACGCCTTCAGCAGCTACATGGTGAGAAACATCGTAACCCTACAATGTTTTTATTATACTTATAACACGCCTTCAGCAGCTACATGGTGAGAAACATCGTAACCCTACGATGTTTTTATTATACTTATAACACGCCTTCAGCAGCTACATGGTGAGAAACATCGTAACCCTACAATGTTTTTATTATACTTATAACACGCTTTCAGCAGCTACATGGTGAGAAACATCGTAACCCTACGATGTTTTTATTATACTTATAACACGCCTTCAGCAGCTACATGGTGAGAAACATCGTAACCCTACAATGTTTTTATTATACTTATAACACGCTTTCAGCAGCTACATGGTGAGAAACATCGTAACCCTACAATGTTTTGATTATACTAATAACACGCCTTCAGCAGCTACATGGTGAGAAACATCGTAACCCTACGATGTTTTTATTATACTAATAACAAGCCATGGTGAGAAACATGTAGCTGCTTTTCTGTTTTGTTTTGTTTGTTTGTTTTGTTTGTCTACCCTCCCTCCCAAATTGAAAGCGTGTTTGGGTTCAAGAAAAGCGCTATAGAATATAATTTATTATCATTAAACATCGCAACTCTACGATATTATTATATTAAATATTACAATATTATTTGTACGAATTTACTGTTAACTGTACGACTGTTTTCTCTGACGACTTCCTGTATATTCTGTGTCCACCAGGCAGCGCTGAAGATGCCGAAGAACTCCGAAGAGGAAAAACAAAAGTGACGTTTTTTATATTTGCAACTTTTAACATCAATAGACAGTTTAGAAAAACACTGTTATATATATTATATTTATAATCGATGTTATATATAATGTTATATACCTGTAGGAGGCAGGCGCTCAGCGTGCCCTTAGCGCTGGCTGACAGGATCAACCTGTTATATATGATGACATATATGTTATATATGATGTTATATATGTTATATATGATGTTATATATGTTATATGTTATATATGATGTTATATATGTTATATGTTATATATGATGTTATATATGATGTTATATATGATGTTATATATGTTATATGTTATATATGATGTTATATATGTTATATGTTATATATGATGTTATATATGATGACATATATGTTATATATAATGTTATATATGTTATATATAATGTTATATATGTTATATATGATGTTATATATAATGTTATATATGTTATATGTTATATATGATGTTATATATGTTATATGTTATATATGATGTTATATATGATGTTATATATGTTATATGTTATATATGATGTTATATATGATGTTATATATGATGTTATATATGTTATATATGTTATATGTTATATATGATGTTATATATGTTATATGTTATATATGATGTTATATATGATGATATATATGTTATATATGATGATTTATATGTTATATATATGTTATATATGATGTTATATATGTTATATGTTATATATGATGATTTATATGTTATATATGATGATTTATATGTTATATAGGATGTTATATATGTTATATATGATGTTATATATGTTATATATGATGTTATATATGTTATATATGATGTTATATATGTTATATGTTATATATGATAATTTATATGTTATATAAGATGTTATATATGATGATTTATATGTTATATATGATGATTTATATGTTATATATGATGTTATATATGATGTTATATATGATGATATATATGTTATATATGATGTTATATATGATGTTATATATGATGATATATATGTTATATATGATGTTATATATGATGTTATATATGTTATATATGATGATATATGTTATATATGATGTTATATATGATGATTTATATGTTATATATGATGATATATATGTTATATATGATGATATATATGTTATATGTTATATATGATGATTTATATGTTATATATGATGATATATATGTTATATGTTATATATGATGATTTATATGTTATATATGATGATTTATATGTTATATATGATGTTATATATGATGTTATATATGATGATATATATGTTATATATGATGTTATATATGATGTTATATATGATGATATATATGTTATATATGATGTTATATATGATGTTATATATGTTATATATGATGATATATGTTATATATGATGTTATATATGATGATTTATATGTTATATATGATGATTTATATGTTATATATGATGATATATATGTTATATGTTATATATGATGATTTATATGTTATATATGATGATATATATGTTATATATGATGATATATATGATGTTATATATGTTATATATGATGATATATATGTTATATATGATGATTTATATGTTATATATGATGATATATATGTTATATATGATGTTATATATGATGATTTAAATGTTATATATGATGATATATATGTTATATATGATGATGTATATGTTATATATGATCATATATATGTTATATATGATGATATATATGTTATATATGATGATGTATATGTTATATATGATGTTATATATGTTATATATGATGATGTATATGTTATATATGATGTTATATATGTTATATATGATGTTATATATGATGATATATGTTATATATGATGATGTATATGTTATATATGATGTTATATATGATGTTATATATGATAATATATGTTATATATGTTATATATGATGATTTATATGTTATATATGATGTTATATATGATGTTATATATGATATTATATATGATGTTATATATGATGTTATATATGATGTTATATATGATGATATATATGATGATATATATGATGATATATATGTTATATATGATGTTATATATGATGTTATATATGATGTTATATATGATATATATGATGTTATATATGTTATAAATGATGATATATATGTTATATATGATGTTATATATTATGTTATATATGTTATATATGATGTTATATATGATGATGTATATGTTATATATGATGTTATATATGATGTTATATATGATGATATATGATGTTATATATGATGTTATATATGATGTTGTATATGTTATATATGATGAAATATGATGTTATATATGATGTTATATATGATGTTGTATATGTTATATATGATGATATATATGTTATATATGATGTTATATATGATGTTATATATGATGTTATATATGTTATATATGATGTTATATATGATGTTGTATATGTTATATATGATGATATATATGTTATATATGATGTTATATATGATGATATATGATGTTATATATGTTATATATGATGTTATATATGTTATATATGATGATATATATGTTATATATGATGTTATATATGATGTTATATATGTTATATATGATGATATATATGTTATATATGATGTTATATATGATGATATATATGTTATATATGATGTTATATATGTTATATATTATGTTATATATGTTATATATGATGATATATATGTTATATATGATGTTATATATGTTATATATGATGTTATATATGTTATATATGATGTTATATATGATGTTATATATGTTATATATTATGTTATATATGTTATATATGATGATATATATGTTATATATGATGTTATATATGTTATATATGATATATATGATGATATATATGATGATATATATGTTATATTTTATATATGATGTTATATATGATGATATATATGATGATATATATGTTATATATGATGTTATATATGATGATATATGTTATATATGATGTTATATATGTTATATATGATGTTATATATGATGTTATATATGTTATATATGATATTATATATGTTATATATGATGTTATATATGTTATATATGATGATATATATGTTATATATGATGTTATATATGATGTTATATATGTTATATATGTTGATATATATGTTATATGTGATGATATATGATGTTATATATGTTATATATGATGATATATATGTTATATATGTTATATATGATGATATATATGTTATATATGATGTTATATATGATGTTATATATGTTATATATGATGATATATATGTTATATTTTATATATGATGTTATATATGATGATATATATGATGATATATATGTTATATTTTATATATGATGTTATATATGTTATATATGATGATATATATGTTATATTTTATATATGATGTTATATATGATGATATATATGATGATATATATGTTATATTTTATATATGATGTTATATATGATGATATATATGTTATATATGATGTTATATATGTTATATATGATGATATATGTTATATATGATGATATATATGTTATATATAGGAGGAACGCCTCTCTTCAGGACGGCCTGCGGCAGGCGCTCAGCGTGCCCTTAGCGCTGGCTGATAGGATCAACTTGCTCTGGGCTCCTCTGAAGGAAATGGTCGTCCACGGAAACATCGCCTGCAAGTCCGACGCTCAGGTGAGAAAACATCGATGATAACCCAACTCGCCTCAGGAAACTATAGCTATCAGATAATGAGTGTTTTCAAGGCCAGCAGATTCCAAATGAAAACTTTATTTCAAAGTAAAACATTTAATCTGAAGTTGATATAAGTTCAATTAAAGCTTAATTGTGAAATGTGCAGGTGGCAGCGAAGGCTTTAGAGACGGCGGTGTTTGGAGCGTATTACAACGTGATGATCAACCTGCGAGACGTCAGCGACCCGGACTTCAAGAGCGCCGTGAGTGCCCCCCCACTCTTTAAATACAGGTCATTCAATAGACCTGTTTGAATACAGGTCATTCAATAGACCTGTTTGAATACAGGTAATTCAATAGACCTGTCTAAATACAGGTCATTCGATAGACCTGTCTAAATACAGGTCATTCAATAGACCTGTTTGAATACAGGTAATTCAATAGACCTGTCTAAATACAGGTCATTCGATAGACCTGTCTAAATACAGGTCATTCAATAGACCTGTCTAAATACAGGTCATTCAATAGACCTGTCGAAATACAGGTCATTCAATAGACCTGTCTAAATACAGGTCATTCAATAGACCTGTTTGAATACAGGTCATTCAATAGACCTGTCTAAATACAGGTCATTCGATAGACCTGTCTAAATACAGGTCATTCAATAGACCTGTCTAAATACAGGTCATTCAATAGACCTGTCTAAATACAGGTCATTCAATAGACCTGTCGAAATACAGGTCATTCGATAGACCTGTCTAAATACAGGTCATTCAATAGACCTGTCTAAATACAGGTCATTCGATAGACCTGTCTAAATACAGGTCATTCGATAGACCTGTCTAAATACAGGTCATTCGATAGACCTGTCTAAATACAGGTCATTCGATAGACCTGTTTAAATACAGGTCATTCAATAGACCTGTTTAAATACAGGTCATTCGATAGACCTGTCTAAATACAGGTCATTCAATAGACCTGTCTAAATACAGGTCATTCGATAGACCTGTCTAAATACAGGTCATTCGATAGACCTGTCTAAATACAGGTCATTCGATAGACCTGTCTAAATACAGGTCATTCGATAGACCTGTCTAAATACAGGTCATTCGATAGACCTGTTTAAATACAGGTCATTCGATAGACCTGTTTAAATACAGGTCATTCGATAGAACTGTTTAAATACAGGTCATTCGATAGAACTGTCTAAATACAGGTCATTCGATAGAACTGTCTAAATACAGGTCATTCGATAGACCTGTCTAAATACAGGTCATTCGATAGACCTGTCTAAATACAGGTCATTTGAATGATCTGTTTAAATAAAGTTGATTGAAACTGTTTCCAGACGGAGAGGCGCGCCGCGGTGATGCTAACGGAAGCTACAGAAAGCGCAGCCGCCGTGCTGCTCGCTGCCGAGGACAGGAAGTGATGTCCCTTCCTCTTCTTCCTCCCCACCTGAGAGCGAGGGGCCGTCACTCTTTTATCTAAATAATGAAAGGAAGCAGAGAATGTTTCATAACAATAAAAAGTTATAAACCATTATATTTTGTGTCTAAATATTTTGCTCCTGAGCCTCAAATAAAACTTTATTGTGAAAGGGTTTCAAACACAGCAGCAAGTCCAGTTGCTCCACTTCCTGTCCGAGTTAGACTCCACCTTTGTAGTTTGTTGTTATATTTTATTTATGGTTATTATAATTCCTTTTGTTTCAAAACTCAAACAGAAGAAATGTGTATATTATTATTTAGTTTCAACAGCTATAGAAAAGCAAATGAACATGAACTACTTTATTCTAATGAACAAACTCATGATTTAAGAACTGCTTCTTTATGATTACAGCTTTTGTTTTAAACAGCTGAGAAATCCGTTAATGAATTCATTTTAACAACATGTGTACTTTTATTTTGAAAGTTCTTTAGTCAGGTTCCGGCATAGAGAGGCGAAGTCCCTCCCCTTCCGGGGGACCTCCATGGGACCTTATTTCAGAAAAAGTATGTATGGAAGTCAATGGAGAGAGAAAGATTATTTTTCGATCCCGTTTGAATTGTGCCACGAATTACACATATGATGTTTGTCAATTTAAAAGATCATTTTATAAGTCAAAAAAATAAAAATGTGTGGTAAAACTGTGAAGTAACACATTGTGTGAAACCGCTCAATGAACTACATCTCCCGTCTCGCACCACACACCAAGATGGCCGTCACGTTGGCACATTTCACTTCTTTCTTTCAGAATGAGGTGACAATCACTCCAAGTCTGGGCACTCTGAGAGCTGTACACACACACAAGGGGAGTTAGTCGGTTCGTGAGAGCAAGCATGCGGGACCGGGACTCTGGGATTTGTAGTCTTTCTAGTTGCGTATTTTTCATAGTCTTATATTTCAACAGTTTTAAGACAAAATGTGACTTTTTTTTAAATGGAAATTATTTTTTAAGATTGACAAACATCATATGTGTAATTCATGGCACAATTCAAACGGGATCGAAAGATAAGTTTTCTCTCTCCATTGACTTCAATACAAACTTTTTCCGAAATAAGGTCCCATGGGTCGGAAGTAGATGAGGGGATTTCGCCTCTCTATTATAACGGTCAAATTTACAGAGAGAGTGACGTCAAACATCCAGGACAGCTGAGTGGTTCCTGTGACACCAAGTAAACACACTACACTGTAAAAAATAAATACCACACTACACTAAAAATAAATAATAAATAATTCACTACTCTGTAAAAAAGAAAAATTCACTACACTGTAAAAAAGAAATAATATTCTACTCACTAAAAAATTAATAATAAAGACAATTCTACACTTTAAAAAATAGAAATAAAACCTCAAACATTTCCATCAGTTGAATTTTCGGTTAAAATAATAACCATTATTTATTTTATTTGAATCTTTTAATAACCGGCTCTCTACCTGCAGACTCACCTGTCTGCTGCTGCCTTCAGAGACACCAGGGGGGTATACTACGAAGCAGGATGTTCTCTTAGCGGCTAACTTCAGGGAAAACTCAGGGTCTCCGGTCCTACAAAGCTGGTTCTCTTTTTAGCAGGCTAGATCTCCATGGTAACTGATGCTGAGCGGCTAACCTGCCCCGGAGCAGGTTAGGTTGCAGGCTAAGAGCTCAACTCAGTGAAAGCACTGCCTGCTGACCAATCAGAGCTCAGTGTGCGGAGTTTAAAGCATCAAGTCATATTACAGGAGAAAGGAAATACAGAAAAGCTGCCGTTGCAGGAAAGACGGCCGGCAAAAATCACCGACTGTGTGAACGTGAACATTAATAGAATATCACCTCCCATCTTCAGAGCAATCTGACTATTATAACATTAGCGTTAAGAAAGCTTACTTAAATATCTGCCACAACATAAGTAACCGGATCAGAGTAACATTAAGTACAGTCCGCGGCATATCACATCATAATGTATCATCTCCTTATCTGAGTCAGCTGAGCCGTATCTGGCCGTGCAACACTCACAGTGTCACATACTGTATGCAGAAGGATTATTTGAAGCAACACATTAAGTTGAGGAAACACTCGAGACAAATGTAATGAAAGTCAGATGGTGTCTTAGACGGGGCAGTGATATCATAAACCTGTTCATGTACGCATTCAAACACTTGTTCTGTTACCAGCTGTATTCACCTTGCAGGTGCAGCTATGTGGCTTTGATCCTGGATCAAGTGTTTAAGTCATGGATGTTTAAAGTTTAACTTCTTCATATGTCTAATATTATAGTTGACTTTTCATTCAGGAAGTATGACGCTGCGCTGTCAGTAGCTTCTCCATGTTTGTGATTGGTCGAATGCTCCAGATACCACCCCTTTCATGTGAACGCTCCTAACTAGATAGGACACGGCTGGCTTGAGCGATCCACTTGATAACCCGCGTCGTAGGACCGTTTAGCGAGAGCGCGTATGTTTTGGATTAGGCCAACCGGCTAACTCAAACATATCCAGGTTAGGTTGAACCAGCTTCGTAGTACAGGCCTCAGGTAATACACATTAATTTTATAATAACAATGAAGCAGTCCGTGTCTCCAGAGAGTCAGACTTTATTATATCACTTCACAGACAGAGCAGCTGGTCATTTCAGTTACACTTTATTTTGGCGGGGCAGCGGTTAGTTTCCTGTTTAAGGAGTTTGTGTTTATTCATATTAATCCTCAGGGAAGGACTTAGAGATCATAAACATACGTCTTATAATAATAATAATGTTAGAGAGAATGCTGTGTCATGTTTCAGCCACAGGGGGCGCTGCTCAGCGAACGCACCACCACAGGACGCCAGCTGACGCCAGCAGACCAATCACAGAGCTCGCTGCAGCCGAGGGGGCGGAGTTACACAGGTCCGAGTTACAGCACTTAAAGGTGAAGCTGGACACCTGCAAACAACACAGTTAGCATGTAGCATTTAGCATCTTAACACCAGACTACATTAGCATGTAGCATTAGCATTTCACAACAGACTCCACTAGCATTTAGCATTAGCATTTACCTGAGGAAACATCTGAGACAGTCGGCTGTACTCACAGTCTGTGTATTTCAGACACTGACGGAAGGTCATCCCTCCTAGACTCACACACACACACACACACACACACACACACACACACACACACACACACACACACACACACACACACACACACACACACACACACACACACACACACACACACACACACAGGTATATGTGTATTTGTATACAGGTGCTTACAATTGTGTGTACAGGTGTGTACAGGTGTTTGTACTGACCTCTCTCACTGAGGGTGAGACAGGCGTCGTCGTAGCTGCAGTCCCTCTGTTTGGAGCAGCTGCCGCTGTAGTCCTTACAGCTGTAGCAGCGGATAGCTGAGCCTACACACACACACACACACACACACACAGGCACACACACAGGCACATATATATACACACACACACACACACACACAGGCACACACATATATACACACACACACACACACACACACACACACACACACACACACACAGTATGTAGTTTCATTCACAGAGAAACTTTGATAAACAGCTGATTGAGATTCAATCTTCCAAACCGTCAGCAGCAACATAAAGTCATTTAACGATAAAAAGAAACTGAGAGGTTTCAAATTAAAGTAAAAAAGTATTAAATGTAAGTTTTATTCTGAAAAACAGTTTTATAAAATATTCTGTTCTGAAATAAAAATAAAAATTCTGTGAACTAGGAGTTAGGTTTAATATGCTATAATATTTCAATTTGAGTATAAAGGAAACGTACCGACGGAGAAGACGGCGGAGCAGAGCAGAAGGGCGAGAGACAGCTTCATCTTCACTTCTGAGGAGAGAGAGAGGGGAGCGGGGTAAATAACTGAGAGAGTGTGTGTGTGTGTGTGTGTGTGTGTGTGTGTGTGTGTGTGTGTGTGTGTGTGTGTGTGTGTGTGTGTGTGTGTGTGTGTGTGTGTGTGTGTGTGTGTGTGTGTGTGTGTGTGTGTGTGTGTGTGTGTGTGTGTGTGTGCGTGCAGGCGAGAGGCTCCGCCCACTGGGAGGAGCGTGTTTTATATTTTTAAATGTCTTTTTATATTTTATCATTTTTATTTATTCAGAGTTATTACTTTTAAAGGGTCTATATGGGAATACTCTTTGTGTGCTATAGAACATATCCTTTATAAACCTTTAACATATTTGTAGTTCTTTTGATCAGTTTGTAGTTCTTTTAATCTTTTCCTGACCCTCTTCCTCTCTCGTCTTTAGACAGAAAACTGAGCATTATAAATCTTGTAATTTAGAATATAATAATCCGGACTGTGTGTCAGGATGGCTGTGATGACGCAGCGAGTGTTTATCTCACACAGCATATATTTATCTGACAGCAGAAGAAGAAAGCCTCAGTGTCTCGTCCTCAAACGCCCCGGAGCAACAAAGAGCCTCTGTTACAACACACAAGAGACAATGAGGCACAAAGAGACACACACACACACACACACACACACACACACACACACACACACACACACACACACACACACACACACACACACACACACACAGAGAGGTCACGTCCAAACACTGAGCCTCATCGCACCACTCACTGAGATATAAACAGAGATATCCTCTATCCGGTATATTCATTCTTAAACATGTATTTCATGTTTTTATTCAATTTAAATATTTAAATATCCCCAGGGTGATAATCAGCAAGTATCCTCTTTTGTTCGGCCGTTGGTCCTGATGCTAATGCTGCTAATGCTAAGTAACTATTGATAATAGTGGCTGTATTGCTGCTTTCTGGGGCTTTTATTTTGAAAATCAATCCTCATCCTGATCTTACATTATTTATGTTTCTGACTGCTGTGCCGGTTGCTGATTGGTTGTCCAACCGCAGGTGGTCGGCAGGTGAAACAGGAAACCGTCGTCAATAATTCAAATGCTGCAGAGAGAGAAACGTGAAGAACACCACGGACCATACGTCTTTATATTCATATTTATTTACATTTATTTACTGTGTTTATTTTTACCTCCATGTTTCAGTTCCCCTGCCGACGGACTTCAGTTTGTTTTATATTTTATTTTATATTTCTCTTTTTGTATTTCTAAGTGTGTTTTATGAGGATGTTTTTATAAACTTTTTGAATATTTGTGTTTCAGACATCATGGACCTGGACAGCCTGGGTAAATAATGACATGTATTAATTTCCATTCGTTCAGACTGAATTTATAAAACTTTGTTTGTTTATTTATTTCTTCAGAAGGATTTAATGAAATCCGTTCGTCCGTCTACAGAACGGCCGTCAAGCTGCAGCACCTTCAGAAACAACTCTGCAGTAAATAGTATTATTATATATTTATTATTAAATAGGGATTATTATGATGGTTTATCCCCAGTGGACACGGTGTAGTTGATTGTTTATCTCCAGTGGACACGGTGTAGTTGATGGTTTGTCTCCAGTGGACACGGTGTAGATGATGGTTTATCTCCAGTGGACACGGTGTAGTTGATGGTTTGTCTCCAGTGGACACGGTGTAGTTGATGGTTTATCTCCAGTGGACACGGTGTAGTTGATGGTTTATCTCCAGTGGACACGGTGTAGTTGATTGTTTATCTCCAGTGGACACGGTGTAGATGATTGTTTATCTCCAGTGGACACGGTGTAGTTGATGGTTTGTCTCCAGTGGACACGGTGTAGATGATGGTTTATCTCCAGTGGACACGGTGTAGTTGATTGTTTATCTCCAGTGGACACGGTGTAGATGATTGTTTATCTCCAGTGGACACGGTGTAGATGATGGTTTATCTCCAGTGGACACGGTGTAGTTGATTGTTTATCTCCAGTGGACACAGTGTAGATGATTGTTTATCTCCAGTGGACACGGTGTAGATGATGGTTTATCTCCAGTGGACACGGTGTAGTTGATGGTTTGTTTCCAGTGGACACGGTGTAGATGATGGTTTATCTCCAGTGGACACGGTGTAGTTGATGGTTTATCTCCAGTGGACACGGTGTAGTTGATGGTTTATCTCCAGTGGACACAGTGTAGATGATTGTTTATCTCCAGTGGACACGGTGTAGATGATGGTTTGTCTCCAGTGGACACGGTGTAGTTGATGGTTTGTTTCCAGTGGACACGGTGTAGATGATTGTTTATCTCCAGTGGACACGGTGTAGATGATGGTTTATCTCCAGTGGACACGGTGTAGTTGATGGTTTATCTCCAGTGGACACGATGTAGTTGATGGTTTGTCTCCAGTGGACACGGTGTAGTTGATGGTTTGTCTCCAGTTGACACGGTGTAGTTGATGGTTTATCTCCAGTGGACACGGTGTAGATGATTGTTTATCTCCAGTGGACACGGTGTAGATGATGGTTTATCTCCAGTGGACACGGTGTAGTTGATGGTTTGTCTCCAGTGGACACGGTGTAGTTGATTGTTTATCTCCAGTGGACACGGTGTAGATGATTGTTTATCTCCAGTGGACACGGTGTAGATGATGGTTTATCTCCAGTGGACACGGTGTAGTTGATGGTTTATCTCCAGTGGACACGATGTAGTTGATGGTTTGTCTCCAGTGGACACGGTGTAGTTGATTGTTTATCTCCAGTGGACACGGTGTAGATGATTGTTTATCTCCAGTGGACACGGTGTAGTTGATGGTTTGTCTCCAGTGGACACGGTGTAGTTGATTGTTTATCCCCAGTGGACACGGTGTAGTTGATGGTTTATCTCCAGTGGACACGGTGTAGATGATGGTTTATCTCCAGTGGACACGGTGTAGATGATGGTTTATCTCCAGTGGACACGGTGTAGTTGATGGTTTATCTCCAGTGGACACGGTGTAGTTGATGGTTTATCTCCAGTGGACACGGTGTAGTTGATTGTTTATCTCCAGTGGACACGGTGTAGTTGATTGTTTATCTCCAGTGGACACGGTGTAGTTGATTGTTTATCTCCAGTGGACACGGTGTAGTTGATGGTTTATCTCCAGTGGACACGGTGTAGTTGATTGTTTATCCCCAGTGGACACGGTGTAGTTGATGGTTTGATGGTTTGTCTCCAGTGGACACGGTGTAGTTGATGGTTTGTCTCCAGTGGACAAGATGTAGTTGATGGTTTATCTCCAGTGGACACGGTGTAGTTGATTGTTTATCCCCAGTGGACACGGTGTAGTTGATGGTTTGATGGTTTGTCTCCAGTGGACACGGTGTAGTTGATGGTTTGTCTCCAGTGGACAAGATGTAGTTGATGGTTTATCTCCAGTGGACACGGTGTAGATGATTGTTTATCTCCAGTGGACACGGTGTAGTTGATGGTTTGTCTCCAGTGGACACGGTGTAGTTGATGGTTTGTCTCCAGTGGACACGGTGTAGTTGATGGTTTGTTTCCAGTGGACACAGTGTAGATGATGGTTTATCTCCAGTGGACACGGTGTAGTTGATGGTTTGTCTCCAGTGGACACGGTGTAGTTGATGGTTTGTCTCCAGTGGACACGGTGTAGTTGATGGTTTGTTTCCAGTGGACACAGTGTAGATGATGGTTTATCTCCAGTGGACACGGTGTAGATGATTGTTTATCTCCAGTCGACACGGTGTAGATGATGGTTTATCTCCAGTGGACACGGTGTAGTTGATTGTTTATCTCCAGTCGACATGGTGTAGATGATTGTTTATCTCCAGTGGACACGGTGTAGATGATTGTTTATCTCCAGTGGACACGGTGTAGATGATTGTTTGTCTCCAGTGGACACGGTGTAGTTGATGGTTTGTTTCCAGTGGACACAGTGTAGATGATGGTTTATCTCCAGTCGACACGGTGTAGATGATTGTTTATCTCCAGTGGACACGGTGTAGATGATTGTTTATCTCCAGTGGACACGGTGTAGTTGATGGTTTGTCTCCAGTGGACACGGTGTAGTTGATGGTTTATCTCCAGTGGACACGGTGTAGTTGATGGTTTATCTCCAGTGGACACGGTGTAGATGATTGTTTATCTCCAGTGGACACGGTGTAGTTGATGGTTTATCTCCAGTGGACACGGTGTAGTTGATGGTTTATCTCCAGTGGACACGGTGTAGTTGATGGTTTGTCTCCAGTGGACACGGTGTAGATGATGGTTTATCTCCAGTGGACACGGTGTAGTTGATGGTTTGTCTCCAGTGGACACGGTGTAGTTGATGGTTTGTCTCCAGTGGACACGGTGTAGTTGATGGTTTATCTCCAGTGGACACGGTGTAGATGATTGTTTATCTCCAGTGGACACGGTGTAGTTGATGGTTTATCTCCAGTGGACACGGTGTAGATGATTGTTTATCTCCAGTGGACACGGTGTAGTTGATGGTTTGTCTCCAGTGGACACGGTGTAGATGATTGTTTATCTCCAGTGGACACGGTGTAGTTGATTGTTTGTCTCCAGTGGACACGGTGTAGTTGATGGTTTGTCTCCAGTGGACACGATGTAGTTGATGGTTTATCTCCAGTGGACACAGTGTAGTTGATTGTTTGTCTCCAGTGGACACGATGTAGTTGATTGTTTATCTCCAGTGGACACGGTGTAGTTGATTGTTTGTCTCCAGTGGACACGGTGTAGTTGATGGTTTGTCTCCAGTGGACACGGTGTAGATGATGGTTTGTCTCCAGTGGACACGGTGTAGTTGATTGTTTGTCTCCAGTGGACACGGTGTAGTTGATGGTTTGTCTCCAGTGGACACGGTGTAGATGATTGTTTATCTCCAGTGGACACGGTGTAGATGATTGTTTATCTCCAGTGGACACAGTGTAGTTGATGGTTTATCCCCAGTGGACACGGTGTAGTTGATGGTTTGATGGTTTGTCTCCAGTGGACACGGTGTAGTTGATTGTTTATCTCCAGTGGACACGGTGTAGTTGATGGTTTATCCCCAGTGGACACGGTGTAGTTGATGGTTTGATGGTTTGTCTCCAGTGGACACGGTGTAGTTGATGGTTTGTCTCCAGTGGACACGATGTAGTTGATGGTTTATCTCCAGTGGACACGGTGTAGATGATTGTTTATCTCCAGTGGACACGGTGTAGTTGATGGTTTGTCTCCAGTGGACACGGTGTAGTTGATGGTTTGTCTCCAGTGGACACGGTGTAGTTGATGGTTTGTTTCCAGTGGACACAGTGTAGATGATGGTTTATCTCCAGTGGACACGGTGTAGTTGATGGTTTGTCTCCAGTGGACACGGTGTAGTTGATGGTTTGTTTCCAGCGGACACAGTGTAGATGATGGTTTATCTCCAGTGGACACGGTGTAGTTGATGGTTTGTCTCCAGTGGACACGGTGTAGTTGATGGTTTATCTCCAGTGGACACGGTGTAGTTGATTGTTTATCTCCAGTGGACACGGTGTAGTTGATGGTTTGTCTCCAGGGGACACGGTGTAGTTGATGTTTTGTCTCCAGTGGACACGGTGTAGTTGATGGTTTATCTCCAGTGGACACGGTGTAGTTGATTGTTTATCTCCAGTGGACACGGTGTAGTTGATGGTTTATCTCCAGTGGACACGGTGTAGTTGATGGTTTGTCTCCAGTGGACACGGTGTAGTTGATGGTTTATCTCCAGTGGACACGGTGTAGTTGATGGTTTATCTCCAGTGGACACGGTGTAGTTGATTGTTTATCTCCAGTGGACACGGTGTAGTTGATGGTTTATCCCCAGTGGACACGGTGTAGTTGATGGTTTGTCTCCAGGGGACACGGTGTAGTTGATGTTTTGTCCCCAGTGGACACGATGTAGTTGATGGTTTGTCTCCAGTGGACACGATGTAGTTGATGGTTTGTCTCCAGTGGACACGGTGTAGTTGATGGTTTGTCTCCAGTGGACACGGTGTAGATGATTGTTTATCTCCAGTGGACATGGTGTAGTTGATGGTTTGTCTCCAGTGGACACGGTGTAGTTGATGGTTTGTCTCCAGTGGACACGGTGTAGATGATTGTTTATCTCCAATGGACACGGTGTAGTTGATGTTTTTTTTACAGTGGACACGGTGTAGTTGATGGTTTGTCTCCAGTGGACACGGTGTAGTTGATGGTTTGTCTCCAGTGGACACGGTGTAGATGATTGTTTATCTCCAGTGGACACGGTGTAGTTGATGGTTTGTCTCCAGTGGACACGGTGTAGATGATTGTTTATCTCCAGTGGACACGGTGTAGATGATTGTTTATCTCCAGTGGACACGGTGTAGTTGATGGTTTATCTCCAGTGGACACGGTGTAGATGATTGTTTGTCTCCAGTGGACACGGTGTAGTTGATGGTTTGTCTCCAGTGGACACGGTGTAGATGATTGTTTGTCTCCAGTGGACACGGTGTAGTTGATGGTTTGTCTCCAGTGGACACGGTGTAGATGATGGTTTATCTCCAGTGGACATGGTGTAGTTGATGGTTTGTCTCCAGTGGACACGGTGTAGTTGATGGTTTGTCTCCAGTGGACACGGTGTAGTTGATGGTTTGTCTCCAGTGGACACGGTGTAGTTGATGGTTTGTCTCCAGTGGACACGGTGTAGTTGATGGTTTGTCTCCAGTGGACACGGTGTAGTTGATTTTTTTTCCCCAGTGGACGCTGTGTTTTGTCGACACGTCACCACGGTGCTCCCTCACAGACAGGAAGTCAGCTTGGACAGACAGGAAGTGACCCAGGCTCTGAACAGGATGTTCCATAGCGTGGGACAGGAAGTGCCGGGTCATGCGACTCTCGAGGAAACGTGCAGCCTGATGTTCGGGATCAACGACCGGTCTGTGAATAACATCATTTATTATCTATGTCTTTTATATCTTACATTATCTTAATTATTTATTTATTATTTATTATTATTTATGTGTTATGTATTTATTATTATATGATGTGTTCAGGAGCGGCTCTGGATTTATTTCCTCTGCGTCTCTTCAGACGTCTCTGATCGCACTGTCAGCAGAAACGCTGCACAGGAAGTACACAGGTGAGGCTCCTTCACAATAAAAGCCTGGTGTCGTGGCTGAACCTGTCTCTGCGGTCCTGCCTGATGGCTCCCACAAGACTGTTGACATCCTCGTGGATTCATCTTCTTATTACAGACACATGCATTTCCAAACATTTGGACTACCTATGTTGTAAATGTATTATCTCTTCAATTTCCACACGGCATCTATTGCACGTCTGTCCGTCCTGGGAGAGGGATCCCTCCTCTGCTGCTCTCCCTGAGGTTTCTCCCATGTTCCCCTTTAAACTGGGGGTTTTCTCTGGAAGTGTTTCCTTGTACGATGTGAGGGTCTAAGGACAGAGAGTGTCGTATTGTCATACTGATATTCTGCACAAACTGTGAAGACCACTGAGACATATATATAAATAAACATTGATTGATTGATTGATGTTGTTGTCAGTAGAACAGTGTGTGCCCTTCACAATAAGAGCCTTGTGTCAGTGTGTCTCCTTCACAATAAGAGCCTAGTATTGTGCCCTTCACAATAAAAGCCTCTTTCTGCAGCTCTGATTGGTGTAGCAGTGCAGTGTGACTCCGCCTCCATCAGCCGCTCCGGTCTCCGGGCTTTGCTTCAGGATCTGAGCCAGGTAAGAACGGACTACATTTCCCAGCATGCCCTCTGCTCCTTTCACCCTGTGATGTGTTCAGGTTCCCGCGGCGCTGCAGGAGGACGGAGCGTTCGGGCAAGTGGAGGCGGCGGTGAGCTCTTGCTTTGAAAGGGTGAGAACAGGAAGCAGACAGCTGATTGGAGGTCGTCATGGTGACACGGCCAGCGGAGAACACGTGTTGTCATGGCTACGGGGCGAGCCGCCGCTGTTGCTATGGCTACCCACACTGTACCGTCTGTCCGTCAGTCAGGATGTCCGTCACGACGTGCGCTGCCACACCTGTAAGACCCGCCCCTTCACCGGCCTCAGGTGAGCCAGTCAGAACAGTTGTTTACTGTGAGCCAATCAGAGCCAATCAGAACGCTTAATTTACTGTCAGCCAATCAGAACACTTAGTTTACTCTGAGCCAATCAGAATGAATGTTTTTTTTGTAATATTTTATTCATAATTTTCAGGTTTATGCAACAACACATACACAGTGCTACTGTATGTGCAGAGGCCTGTTGGTTCATCAGATGATATACCTGGTGGCGTCAGTAATGCATCTATAGACTCTAAATGAGGCTGCCAGACCTTCAGAAAGGTGTTATATCCTTTTCTAAGACTATATGTGATCTTTGGAATACAACTGTTCATTTCTAAAGACCATCTATCATTGAGGAGAGGAGAGTCAGATATCCATGTTAGTGTTATGCATTCCCTAGCCACACATAAAGCAATTTCCATCAATTTAATTTGGGATTTAGTTAAAGATCTATTGAGACTTGTGAAATCGCCCAGTAAGCAAAGCTCAGGATCTAAAGGGAAGGTAGATCCTGTGATCTTGGTTAAGGTGTCACAAAACTCGTACCAAAGGACCTCACTTTTGTGCAAAGCCAGGTACAGTGTAGGAAGGAGCCGACCTCAATACCACACCAGAAGCACATCTCTGACAGCTCGGGCTTGGATCTATGTAGTTTCTGTGGGGTGAGGCACAGTTGATGGAGGACATTACAGTGAACCAGTCTGTACCTGGCATTAAGAGTAGCTGACAAACTGTCTTTACATAAATCTGACCAGAGCTGTTCATCAATTGCTACATCCAGACCTGACTCCCATCTCGCTCTAGATTTGTGTAAACCTGGCTTTGGGCTCTCATTCAGCAGTAAAGAGTACATGTTAGAAATACCTTTGTATACATTTCCCTCATGAAGCAGTTTCTCCACATCAGTCAACACAGGTGACGTCATCCCAGGGCCCAGGTTGGCTCTGAGAAAGGATCTGAACTGAAGATAGCAGAAGAAGGTCTTGTTGGACATAGTCATATTTACTCTTTAATTGTTCAAAGGACATGAGGAGTCTTTTTTCGTAGCAATATTCCAAATGTTGGATCCCCTTATTATGCCAAGTTTCCAGAATCTTGTTATTGAGAGTCATGGGTTTGAGTTCATTTTGTCTCAGAGGTGACTTTGGTGACAGTCCAACTTTCAGTCCCAGACTTCTATGAGTCTCACACCACATTTTAATCAAATGCCTTAAAATAGGGTTGTCTGTCTTCTTGGATATAATCCTGGGGTTCCATTTATAAATAAAAATGTTGAAAACTTTTTCTTTCAGGGTGTGCAATCCAATTTGTATCCAGGATGGGGCACCGTCGCCCTCAAAAAAGGCTGAAACAAATGCCATTTGAGCCGCCAAATAATACTTGTTAAAACATGGTAATCGAAGGCCCCCTGATCTGTAATCCCACGTTCATCTCTCCATAGATACCCTGGCCACCTCACAGTTCCATATAAACTGTCCAACATGCTTATTGAGGGTTTTAAAACAGTTTGAGGCAGTTGAATGGGCAAGGACCCGAAAAGATACTGTAGCCTTGGTAGTATATTCATTTTCACACAGTTAACTCTGCCAATTAGAGTAATGGGTAAACTCATCCACCTTTGTAGATCACTTTCAATTCTACTGAGCAATGGGAGGTAGTTAAGTTTGTATATATTTGTAAGGTCATTATCTATAGTCATCCCAAGATATTTTATATTGTTAACCCACTTAAATGGGCTTGTACGTTGATACTCAGTGTAATCAAAGCTAGTTAGTGAAATGATTTCACTGTTCCCTTGGTTTACCTTATATCCTGAGATAACCCCATAATCATGTAGCAGAGTCTGTCATTTGGTGAGGGAGTTACCAGGGTCCGTACAAAAGTACATCATCTGCCAGGAGATACATTTTATGATTCCTCTGATCTACTCTAAAACTTTTTATATCAGGATCCTGTCTGATTGCTTCAGCTAGGGTCTCAATAGCCAAGACAAAAAGCCCAGGAGACAGAGGGCAGTCCCGGAGACGGAGGGCAGCCCCGGAGACGGAGGGCTGCCCCGGAGACGGAGGGGTAGACGGAGGGCAGCCCCGGAGACGGAGGGCAGCCCGCTGGAGACAGAGCGCATACCCGGAGACGGAGGTCAGCTCCGGAGACAGAGGGCAGCCCTGTCGGCTTGATCTACTCAGGGGAAACGCAGTAGAGATCTGACCATTAGTAGTCATTTTGGCCCGGGGTTCATGATAAAGAGTTTTAACCCAATTAATAAACAACTGACCAAACCCAAACTTGGCCAAGACTTTAAATAAATATGGCCACTCCAGCCGGTCGAAGGCCTTTTCAGCGTCTAAAGCTGCAGCTATACTGGGCTCAGTCTTTGACTTTGTTAGGTGGATAATATTAAAGAGCCTATATGAGTTATCAGCCTCGGATTAATCACTTGTGGCAAACATTGGCCAAGCCTGTTAACCAGGGCCTTAGATATTAATGTATAGTCCGAATTCAATAATGAAATAGGTCGAAATGAAGAGCACTTTAATGGATCTTTATTTGGTCTGTGGATCACAGTGATTATCGCAGTAGAGAATGATTCGGGCAGAGTTTGAGTTTTTTATGCTAAGTTAATTACATCCATGATGAGTAAATCCTTAAATTCTCTGTAGAATTCTGGTGGGAAACCATTTTCCCCCGGCGATGTATTAGATTGCAATGAGCCCAAAGCATTTTCAATTTCTTTCTCAGTGTAGGGAAGATTAAAGCCCCGGGGGTGGATGAGATCCACCCAGAAATGCTGAAGGCTCTGGGTGTTGAGGGACTGTAATGGTTGACACGTCTCATCAACGTTGCGTGGAAGTCGGAAACAGTACCGAAGGAGTGGCAGACCGGGGGGGTGGCTCCCCTTTTTAAAAAGGGGGATCAGAGGGCGTGTGCCAATTACAGAGGCATCACACTACTCAGCCTCCCCGGGAAAGTTTACTCTAAGGTACTCCAAAGGAGGGTCAGGCCGATTGTCGAACCTCAGATTGAGGAGGAACAATACGGATTCCGTCCTGGTCGTGGAACGAAGGATCAGCTATTTACTCTCGCAAGGATCCTGGAGGGGGCCTGGGAGTACGCTCATCCAGTCTACATGTGTTTTGTAGACTTGGAGAAGGCGTATGACCGGGTTCCCAGGGAGTTACTGTGGGAGGTGCTGTGGGAGAATGGGGTGAGGGGGTCTCTACTCAGGGCCATCCAATCTCTGTACTCCCAAAGCGAGAGCTGTGTCCGGGTCCTCGGCAGTAAGTCGGACCCATTTCAGGTGAGGGTTGGCCTCCGCCAGGGCTGCGCTTTGTCACCAATACTGTTTGTAATATACATGGATGGGATTTCGAGGCGTAGTCGTGGGGGGGGGGGGGGTCTGCAGTTCGGTGGACTAAGGATTGCACCACTGCTTTTTGCAGATGCTGTGGTTCTGATGGCTTCATCGGTCTGCGACCTTCAGCACTCACTGGATCGGTTCACCACCGAGTGTGAAGCGGCTGGGATGAGGATCAGCACCTCCAAATCTGAGGCCATGGTTCTCAGCAGGAAACCGATGGACTGTCCACTCCTAGTAGGGAATGAGTCCTTACCCCAAGTGAAGGAGTTCAAGTATCTCGGGGTCTTGTTCTCGAGTGAGGGAACAATGGAGCGTGAGATGGGTCGGAGAATCGGAGCAGCGGGAGCGGTACTGCAGTCGCTTTACCGCACCGTTGTGACGAAAAGGGAGCTGAGCCAGAAGGCAAAGCTCTCTGTCTACCGCGCCATTTTCGAGATCGCGGATGCAAGCGGCCGAGATGGGTTTTCTCCGCAGGGTGGCTGGTGTCTCCCTTAGGGATAAGGTGAGAAGTTCAGTCATCCGGGAGGGACTCGGAGTTGAACCGCTCCTCCTTCGCGTCGAAAGGAGCCAGTTGAGGTGGTTCGGGCACCTAGTTAGGATGCCACCTGGGCACCTCCCTAGGGAGGTGTTCCAGGCACGTCCAGCTGGGAAGAGACAGAGGGGTAGACCTAGGACCAGGTGGAGGGATTATATCTCTTCGCTGGCCTGGGAGCGCCTTGGGATCCCCAGTCAGAGCTGGTTGATATGAAAGGAACGTTTGGGGCTCTCTGCTGGAACTGATACCCCCGCGACCACACCACGGAGAAGCGGGAGAAGATGGATGGATGGTGTAGGGAAGATCAAGTTTATTTTGGTCTTCTTGGCCAAGCTTTGGCAAGTCAATATTGGACAGGAATTCATCAATTTTAGTCAGATCTTCTGGTGATTCCGATTTATTACATTTGCATAAAACTGTTTAAATGTGTCATTGATTTCTGCCAGGTTATTATTGGACCCGCTTCAGTTTGAATTGCGTTAATTATTCTTGAGCTTTCCTCTGTTCTCAGTTGCCAGGACAGAATTGTATGTGCCTTCTCTCCCAATTCATAATACCTTTGTTTAGTTCTTTAAATGGCTTTTTCAATTGTATAAGTGTGTAGCGGATTGTATTTGAGCTTCATTAACAGCGATTGGTATAATACCTTGGACCCAGTTTCCAGTTTTTCTATTTCTGCCATATATTTATTTTTAATACCTTTTGTATAAGAGATTATTTGTCCCCTTACATAACCGTTAAGTGTGTCCCATAGTATAACACTATTGGGGGAGGACGGACATTTAGTCTCGCAGAATAGCTTTATCTGGTCCCTAATAAACATGCACAAATCTGGTTTTTGAAGAAGGGTAGGGTTCAGTCGCCATCTATATGAGTTAGTTGTTTTTTCTGGCATCAAAATAGACAGGGTCAAAGGAGAGTGATCAGACAGGGTCCTAGATAAATATTCAGATTCCAATGCTCTATGAACTAGCTGCGTTGATAAGAGAAAAAGGTTGATTCTAGTATGAGACTTATGGGGACGGGAATAGAAAGAGTAGTCTCTGCTTTGAGGGTGCATCTGTCTCCAAACATCTGTCAAATTTAGATCTTTCATAAATGCCAGGGTGGTTTTGGCAGCTTTTGATTTGGATGCTGCCAAGGATGACTTATCCAGAATAGGATCCAGGCAAAAATTAAAATCGCCCCCTACCAGTATGTTTTGTCGTCCCCCTGACACCTTAAATAAAGGATGCATCATCATGGTTGGGTGTGTATACGTTTAAAAGTGTCCAGGGTTCTGAGTAAATCTGACAATTAACTAATACATACTACTCCCCTGGCTTTGGAATTAAAGGATGATGAAACTACATGTCCTACCCATTCTCTCCTCAGTTTCTTATGCTCCTGTGCGGTAAGATGGGTTTCTTGTTTAAAAGCAATATCAATTTGCAGTTTTTTCCGGTGTGTCAAGACTCGTTTCCTTTGAACCGGTCCGTTTAGTCCATTCACATTAAAGCTAACAAATGTCACTGCCCTGTTCATCAACAATAAGAGTATACATTGATCATGGTATTACGGCCTCTTTGAGAAGTCACCATGCAAGTGTAAATGTATCTCCCGCAGTAAAGTGGCAAAAAGTAAGATAAAGCACTGACAATAGAGAAAAACAATTACTAAAAAGTAAAACGTCCCGATCCAGTTAACAAAAAAGTTTAAAGGATCGTTTCCCTCGCAGCTTTCCCCGAGACCAATGACACGTATATTATTATCAATCAATCAATGTTTATTGATATAGCCCAATATCACAAATGTTACATTTGTCTCAGTGGACTTCACAGTTTGTACAGAATATCAGTATGACAATACGACACCCTCTGTCCTTAGACCCTCTGTCCTTAGACCCTCTGTCCTTAGACCCTCACATCGTACAAGGAAAAACTTCCAGAGAAAACCACAGTTTAAAGGGAAAAATGGGAGAAACCTCAGGGAGAGCAACAGAGGAGGAATCCCTCTCCCAGGACGGACAGACGTGCAATAGATGCCGTGTATAAATTGAAAAGATAATACATTTGCAGCATAGGTAGACCAAATGTTAGGAAATGCATGTGTGTATAATAGGAAGATGAATCCACGAGGATATCCATCCAGGACTTATGATCCAGGACCACAGCCACGACTCAAGATCCAGGACTCGCGATCCATGACACAGGACCGCAGGATCATCCATGACTCCGGATCCCGGCGTATATAGACACCAAAAAGAAAGAAATTTGGGGAAGCTGGGTTAATCGGAACATGAGAGTACACAGGTATAGACAGAGAGAAGGAAGAAGTAAGATGTCCCCCGACAAACTAAGCCTATATCAGCAAAACTAGGGGCTGAATCTAATCAGCCCTAACTATAAGCTTTATCAAAAAGGAAGGTCTTAAGCGCACTCTTAAAAACGGATAGGGTGTCTGCCGCCCGAACACAAACTGGAAGCTGATTCCACAAAAGTGGAGCTTGATAAGAAAAGGCTCTGGCTCCCATTGTACTTTTAGAGACTCCAGGAACAACCAACAACCCTGCATTCTTGGAACGCAATGCCCTAGTAGGACAATAGGGTATAATGAGTTCTTTAAGGTAAGATGGCGCCTGCCCATTAAGGGCTTTGTAGGCGAGAAGAAGAATTTTAAATTCTATCCTGTGTTCTATAGGGAGCCAGTGTAAGGCAGCCAGAACAGGAGTAATGTGGTCCCTTTTCCTAACTCTGGTTAGTACACGAGCTGCAGCATTTTGAATCAGCTGAAGAGACTTGACTGACTTCTTGGTACACCCTGATAATAAGGAGTTACAATAATCCAGCCTTGAAGTAACAAATGCATGGACTAGTTTCTCTGCATCGTTTTGAGGCAAGATATGCCTGATTTTTGCAATGTTACGTAGATGGAAGTAGGCGGTCCTTGAAATTGATTTTATGTGGGTGTTAAAGGATAAATCCTGATCAAATATAACACCAAGATTCCTTACAGTCTCACTGGAGGCCAAATTAATGCCATCCATAGTTAGTATATCTTTAGATAATTTGTTTCGTAGATTCTTCGGGCCAAGTTCAATAACTTCAGTTTTGGTCGTGTTTAACATCAAAAAGTTTAAGGTCATCCACGTTTTTAAGTCCTTGAGGCAGTCTTGAATTTTATTTAGATGATTAATTTCATCAGGCTTGATTGATAAATATAGTTGAGTATCATCCGCATGAAAGTTTACAGAATGATTTCTTATAATATTGCCTAACGGAAGCATATATAGGGTGAACAAAATAGGTCCAAGCACTGAGCCCTGTGGCACTCCATGGCTAACTTTGGTTTGCGTGGAAGATTCATCGTTGACACGTACAAACTGAGAGCGTTCAGATAGATAGGACCTAAACCAGCCTAAAGCAGTTCCCTGTATGCCAACTAAGTGCTCTAGTCTTTGCAATAGGATATCATGGTCGATAGTATCAAATGCAGCACTAAGATCGAGCAAGACAAGAATAGAGACAAGTCCCTTGTCTGAGGCTATTAGAATGTCATTTGTGACTTTAACCAGAGCTGTCTCTGTGCTATGTTGTGTTCTAAAGCCAGACTGAACATCTTCAAATAAATCATAGTTTCTTAAGTAATCACACAGCTGTTTTGCGACTGCTTTCTCAAGAATGTTTGAGAGGAACGGAAGATTAGAAATAGGTCTATAGTTGGCTAAAACCTCTGGATCGAGGTTGTGCTTTTTAAGAAGCGGTTTTATCACTGCTACTTTGAATGATTTTGGAACATAGCCTGATAATAAAGACATATTCATAATATTTAATAAAGAAGTGCTAATTAATGGAAAAACTTATTTTAACAGCTTAGTTGGAATCGGGTCTAAGATACACGTTGATGGTTTAGAAGAGAGAATCATTGAATTTAATTGTTCAAGGTTTATGGCTGAAAAGCATTCTAGTTTACTATCTAGTGTAATATTAGAGCTTACGTTTCCGGGAGCTGTTGATAACACTATACTGGTCAAAGGCAAGAGGTCATTGATTTTGTTTCTAAGAGTAACAATTTTATCGTTAAAAAAGCACATAAAATCATTGCTACTGAGTGCTATGGGAATAGAAGGCTCAGTCGAGCTGTGGCTCTCTGTCAGCCTGGCTACAGTGCTGAAAAGAAATCTTGCATTATTCTTATTCTCATCTATTAATGAAGATTAGTAGGCTGCTCTCGCTTTACGCAGTGCTTTCTTATATTCATTGAGAGTAATATGCCAAATTAAACGAGATTCTTCAAGTTTAGTGGAACGCCATATCCTTTCAAGTTGTCTCGACTTTTGCTTTATTTTGCGGGTTTGGGCATTATGCCATGGAGCTAATCTATGTGGTTTTATTTTCTTCTTTTTCAAAGGAGCAACAGAGTCTCATTTTATTCGCAGCGCATCTGTAGTACTATCAACAACATGATCAATTTGGGGTGGTGTACATTTTGTATAAGTTTCCTCCCCTACATGCAGACATGCTATCGAGTTAAGTATTGGTGGAATCTCTTCCTTAAATGTGGCTATAGCACTAACAGATAGGTTTCTGCTGCAGGAGCTTTTGGCTAATGCTTTGTAGTCTAGTAACAGTACTTCAAAAGTTACTAAGAAATGGTCGGATAAAGCAGGATTATGTGATTCGACTAATAGTTGCTCAATTTCAATACCATAAGTCAGAACAAGGTCAAGAGTGTGATTATAGCAGTGGGTTGGTTTATTTACACTCTGACAGAAACCAACAGAATCTAATATAGAGTTAAATGCAACAGTAAGGCTATTTTTATCATCGTCAACATGAATATTAAACTCACCTACGATAATTACTTTATCTGTTTTAAGAACCAAAGCTGATAAGAATTCTGAATAAGGACCTGGTGCACGGTACACTGTAACAAATAAGATTGCGTCGGCTGTAGTTCTTAAGCTGGTCGACCTTCTCCATTAAAAAGTCATTTTCTTTTCTTAACTTGACAAGACGAGAGTCCAGGTCCACCAGCTGGTCCTCCGCCGTGCCAATACGGTCTTCTGCTTCGGTTACACAGGAGCTCAACTTATCCAGCATAGATTTCAGTCCGGAGATAGACTGATTAATTTCTGCGGTTTTGGAGTCAAGTTTACTGGAGAGGGCTTGATTGTCGTTTCTACTCTCTTGAAGGATAAGTGAGTCTCCTCCGCTCAGGTGTTGCTGTGCCACCGCCGCCATTACACAAACTTCTTGCTCACAAGTCTCGGGAGTAATTTTCTCTTTAGATGTCAGAATTTTCTCATCAGCTGAATGTTGTTGTTTGTTCCCTGATCTCAAGTCCATACTGCATTCGTCCGACCAAATTAAAAGTGGGTTTGGGTGTTTTTAAAGGTTTTAAATTGAATTAGGATGAAGAGCCCCTGGGCTAGGGTCTACCTAGCTTCGCTGCATCACGTGATCCCCTCATAAGGCTTTGTTTACTGTGAGCCAATCAGAACAGTTGTTTACTGTGAGCCAATCAGAACAGTTGTTTATCGTCAGCCAATCAGAGTGCAACTCTTGTTTTCAGGTATCGCTGTATGAAGTGTGTGAACGTCCACCTCTGCCAGAGCTGCTACTTGAAGGAGAAACACTCCAGGAGACACAACACACACCACCCTGTGCTCGAGTTCTGCACACAGGTACACACACACACACACACACACACACACACACACTCACACTCACACTCACACTCACTCTCACACACACACACTCACACGCAAACACTCACACACAGTTGAATAACACAGGTGAGTTAATTGACTGTTGCAGCCCACCTGGAGGGAGTCTTTGTCCTCGTTAGCATGCAGCGCTCGTTACACGCTGTTGCCGCGGAGACAGACCCAGAGAGAGGCAGGCAGGAGGCGGGGCCTGGAGTGGGCGGAGCCTCAGGACAGGTGAGTCAGGTGAGTGTCTCGTTAACCTCGTTAGCGAACTCTTCGCTATGAATGTGTTTATTTTGTTCATCAGCGCCCCGCCCCCCTCTGAAGACTCCGTCTCCCAGAATGCATCAGTGCATCCTCCCACCTCCTCCAAAGCTCTGCAGACGGAGGAGGAGCCTCCGCAGGTAAACAATCAATTAATAAATTAGTTCATTCCATTACTTAATCTAATAGTTATTTGTTGTTGTTGTTGATCAGCTGAAGGCGTCTGTCCTGTTGACTGAAGTCAGAAACCTGCAGAGAGACAAATGGTAAGAAAACTACAGCTGTTCCTCCTCCTCTTGATCCTCTCCTCCTCTTCCTCATCCTCTTCATCCTCTCCTCCTCTTCCTCTTCAGGTTAATGGAGCAGCAGCTACAGGTGTGGCGTCTCACCCTCCAATCAGAGCAGGGCGTTCTGGAGGACAGGTGTTCAGAGATGGAGGTTACCATGGAGACGCTGAGAGAGAACAACCTGCACCTGCAGCGCAAACTCACTCAGGTAATATACCTGCATACAGAACAGGTGCATCATGGGAGGTGTAGTTTCTCTCCTCTGACTGATTTTCCTCTTCAGGCGGTGACCAACCTGGAGACTCAACAACACGCCAACAACATGGAGAACATGCTAACCAGGGGGACCACGGAGAACACGCTAACTCCAGGCAACATGCTAAACATGGAGAACACGCTAACTCCAGACAACATGCTAACTACAGACAACACGCTAACTACAGACAACATGCTAACCAGGGGGAACACGCTAACTACAGACAAAATGCTAACCAGGGGGAACACGCTAACTCCAGACAACATGCTTACCAGGGGGAACACGCTAACTACAGACAACATGCTAACCAGGGGGAACACGCTAACTACAGACAACATGCTAACCAGGGGGAACACGCTAACTCCAGACAACATGCTAACCAGGGGGAACATGCTAACAACAGACAACATGCTAACCAGGGGGAACACGCTAACTCCAGACAACATGCTTACCAGGGGGAACACGCTAACTACAGACAACATGCTAACCAGGGGGAACACGCTAACTCCAGACAACATGCTAACCAGGGGGAACATGCTAACAACAGACAACATGCTAACCAGGGGGACCACGGAGAGACAAAACCTGACGCCAATTTATGACACGGAATACAAAGAAGAAGAGGAAGATGAAGAAGAGGAAGATGAAGAAGAGGAAGTTTTTCAGAGAACAGAGGACGAGTGGAGTGAGGAAGAACTACAAACTCCATCCCCCACAATGCACCAGCACACTCCTCAATCACATGACAGCCACTCTGGCGAGGAGGAGGAGCCTAGCTGTCCAATAGGACAACAGGATGCAGCTCAGGAGGCGGGGCTACGGGGAGCGGTACCTCAGGAGGCGGGGCTACAGGGAGAAGAGGATTGTGGGAAATGTAGTTTGGAGCAGCAGCTGCAGCAGACGGCAGACAGACTGAAGACAGAGATGCAGACAGACAGGTGGACAGAGAGACAGACAGACAGGTGGACAGAGAGACAGACAGACAGGTGGACAGAGAGACAGACAGGTGAGCCTCTAACCAGTAACTTTATATTTGATCAGGTTATTATATTTGTTTGTACCAGAACAGCGTGTGCACATGAAGCTTTATTTTGTTAGACATTTGTTTCTGACTTCCTGTGTGCAGGTGAGAGGAAGTGGGCGGGGCTTCAGCTGTCAGCGGAGCAGGTGGGCGACTCCATCCTCTGCCTGGTGGACGCTGTGAGAACTGAACATAAACACTGATAACATTTACACTCAGAACATGTGTTACAGCTGCCGACAGGAGGACGGGTGCACTTCATGTATTTGTTTAAATGATAATGAAATCCAATTGAATGACCTTTTTCTTGTTTTAAAAAATAACTATAACTTTATTAAATGTCCAGAGTTCCTGTAAACCTTTATAAACATATTAAAGACCCCCCTCTGAATAATACATTCATTATTAATTATATGATCTCTCATAGAGAATACAGATATTACATTTTATTTTGAAGGGCAGTTACCCCGGCGGCCCCTCCCCCTACGGGAGGGAGGGAGGGGGGCCGTCTGAGAGGTTTTCCTGAGGGGGCGTGGCCTCTCCCCCCTGCTCTGAGGGGGTGGGGCTTTGATCCTGGAAGGCCCCTCCCCCTCAGTGTTCAGGTCCGGACTCAGACTGCGGAACAGCTGACGGACACAGGGAGGGTGGGGGCATGAAGGGGTGGGGCCTCGGGAGGGGGGCGGGTGCTTCAGGATGCGGTTGCTGGTTGGGTTGTAGAAGCGGATAGGAAGTGGTTTGTATTTGACTTTGGACCCCTGACAGGCCTGCGGGCGCCTCTTCCTGCAGCGCCGGGGGGCGGAGCCTGTGTATAGGGGTATAGGTGAGTGGGGGGGGGCGGGGCTCAGGAGGTAGATCAGGGAGCTGTGCGGCTGCAGAGGAGTCAGGATGTCGTAATACTCTGCAGGGAGGCAGCGCCACGACGCAGGGGTCCTCTCGGCTTCCTGATTGGCTGCTGGCACTCCGGAGGGCAGGGCCTCTGACTGACGGACAGCTGGGACGACCAACCGGACGGTCTGAGTGCTGCGACTCACCTTCACCACCTGCCGGAAAACAGACAGGTGAGGAGGACCCCCCCTCTGTCTCACCTTTACCCGAACCCCCCCTCTGTCTCACCTTTACCCGAACCTCCCCTCTGTCTCACCTTTAGCCGAACCCCCCCTCTGTCTCACTTTTACCCAAACCCCTCCTCTGTCTCACCTTTACCCGAATCCCCCCTCTGACTCACCTTTACCTGAACCCCCAATCTGTCTCACCTGGCACCTGGACGCCAATCTGAAGCCACGCCTCCTCCTGACGCACACATGCTCATCACCGTCCAATAGGGGCTGGAAGCCGGGGTCAGACTCCGCCTCCAGGTTCTCACCTCCACCTTTCTGGATCTGACTCCGCCTCCTCCCATACCTGAGGGGGGAGTCAGTGAACTATAGGTGTGTGGTACAGGTGTGTGTGTGGACAGGTGAGTGTGTGGACAGGTGAGTGTGTGTACAGGTGTGTGTGGACAGGTGAATGTGTGTACAGGTGAGTGTGTGTTCAGGTGTGTGTGTACAGGTGAGTGTGAACAGGTGAGTGTGTGAACAGGTGTGTGTTACCTGGCCAGTGACTCGGAGTCGAAGTAGCAGAGGAAGGCTCCGCCCCTGAACTGCCTCACCAGCCTCTCCACCTGCTCCTCGTCCTCCAGGTGAATCTGGTTCCAGCTCTTTCCCCTGAAGGATTCTGGGATATGTTGAGGCGCCGGCAGCACTTCCTCTATGGGCAGAGACAGGAAGCCATCGTTCCGCCAAGCCCCGCCCCCCTGGAGGGTGGAGTCCAACCGGGCGGAGTAGAGGTGCTGCTGCAGGTGGGCCTCCATCAGGTGAGCCTCCATCAGGTGAGCCTCCATCAGGTGGACCTGAGCCTCCGTCAGCCGGCACAGGTCCTCCCGGCTCACCTGCACAGGTGTGTCCTCCAGGCCTCGCTGTGGATAAACACACACAGTGAGAGGTGTGACCCGGACCCTACCTGCTGGTTCTGCTGCACCTACCTGCACAGGTAAGTCCCATCCCTCACTCTGCGTCTCCATGGAGACCGGTAGGCTGAAGTGGAAGCTGTCTGAGGAGCCGTGACAACACACCTGGATCACCTGAAACACAGAGAACACCTGTTACCATACCTGAGAACACCTGACTCACACCTGAGAACAACTGACACACACACACACACACACACACACACACACACACACACACACACACACACACACACACACACACACACACACACACACACACACACACACACACACACACACACACACACACACACACACACACGTGAG
>NC_136901.1:35000-222500 GCF_949606895.1 Notothenia rossii | reverse complement strand
TTTTTGTTTAGGTGCAGAGAGTAAGGTAAGTACTGGCCATGGTGACTACTGTAACTACGGTCCTAGGCCATGTAAGCACTGGCCATGGTTACAGTAGTCACCATGGCCAGTGCTTACATGGCCTACGGGCTGTTCTATTCCTTCGAAACTAATTATCTGGTCTTAACATTTGTGTTTTGACTTGGTTGCTTGATTGTTATCACCAGCCGCTAGGCTAACACCTTGCATGTACTGTTTAGCTTCATTATTTAACTCAGCCGGTGAGAGCAGTGCTCTCGCTCCCGCTCCCGGTAACGTATGGTTTTGATTGCAGTAGCGCTATATCGTTGTATTTACTGCTCCTAGTACTAAACTCCTAGCACTAGGAGGGGTAGATGCGGAGAGCAATCTTCACTGTGTGTGCTGTGTGCTCTGCATGTGTGGCCATTGAAGAGGATTTTATCCTCCAAATATTATATTATCTAGTGTGGTGAAGGCTGTGTTCTTGCACCCGCTCCCGGGTAGGCTGCACCTGGCATTCGTTATGAACTCAACCAGTGAAGGCAGTGTTCTCGCCCCCGCTCCTGGTAGACTTGTGCTTGATTATTTTATTTTTTTTTTTCAATATAGTATTGTGCACCCCTGCTAGACTCTTTCCATTCAGCAGGTAGCTGGGGAAGGCTGTGTTCCTGCTCCCGGCTACGCTGAATCTGGCTAACTACAGAATGGTTCATTCATGTAGCGCCTGTATGGCTTCTCTTGAGCCCGAGGACGACCATGACCGCTGCCCCCTCTGCTTTGGCCTCGAACATTTGAGGGAGGGTCTCACGCAAAGTGCCTGCATTAGCTTTAGCTTCATGCCTCGGGTGCTCAGAGTGGCTAGAGTCGCAGAGGTGGCACCTCTCCTCGTCACAACTTCCTCCAGCTCAGTCTGGCCGTTCCCGGCGACTTGATGGAGTGATGGCTATGGGTTCACCCCCCAGGTAGAGGGCTAGAAACAGGCTGTCCTCTAAGGTGGGTTGGTTAGCTGCTGCCATGGAGCAGACGAATGCATGCTGGAGAGACACCAGGGCCCTCTCCCACTCTGCTGCCACGCAGGATCCGGCGAGGGTGGGGCTGGGTCGCTTGTCATCCTTCGAGCCTGCCATCGCCTCCCCGATTCTGGCTCCTGATGCCAGGTGCCCTCGGCCTCAGTGCAGGGTCACAGACAAGCTGCTCTGTAAGGCCTAAGACACAGCGGCACGCACGGGTCGTAACGGGAACTCCCTCTCCCATCTGATACTGGCTTTCTCTACCTCTCTGCAGCAGGCTCCGGCTGAGCCTTCTTTGCCGGGCCTCAGTGATGCATCACTGCAAGCCTTTGCCCTAATGTCTAGGGAATTGGGACGAGTTATGGCCTTATTGGTGCAGACTCGCAGCCAGGTTCGACCTGCTCAGTCACCACTGTCGGAGACTAGTGTGCCAGTCGAGCCAGGGGAGCTGTTTGGGGCAGCTGCCCTGTAGACACTGGAGCGTGCTGCCCAAGCTATGCAGACCAGGCAGCAGCTCTCGGGTCTCACCATTATCTGGGGTCGTTATAAAGGTGTGTTTGATTTGGTTACCTGGGATCGTTATATTTGTGCGGGTGGTGCTGCAGGACGTCCTGCAGAAAGCGCTCCAATAGGCTGGTGCTGGAGCAGGAGGAGGCAGAACTTCCTCTGGACGACGCCCTCACGGCGTCCAGGTGTCTCAGGCTGCACAGGTGCTGAGGAAAGAGACAGGTGGTTAACACAAACTCTGACCCATGACTCGTACCTGGTCCAGGTGAGTGTAGAGGAGTAACATGACTCGTACCTGGTCCAGGTGAGTGTAGAGGAGTAACATGACTCGTACCTGGTCCAGGTGACTGTAGAGAGGTAAAATGACTCGTACCTGGCCCAGGTGAGTGTAGAGGAGTAACATGACTCGTACCTGGTCCAGGTGAGTGTAGAGAGGTAACATGACTCGTACCTGGTCCAGGTGAGTGTAGAGAGGTAACATGACTCGTACCTGGTCCAGGTGAGTGTAGCGGAGTAACATGACTCGTACATGGTCCAGGTGAGTGTAAAGGAGTAACATGACTCGTACCTGGTCCAGGTAAGTGTAGAGAGGTAAAATGACTCGTACCTGGCCCAGGTGAGTGTAGAGAGGTAACATGACTCGTACCTGGTCCAGGTGAGTGTAGAGGAGTAACATGACTCGTACCTGGTCCAGGTGAGTGTAGAGAGGTAACATGACTCGTACCTGGTCCAGGTGAGTGTAGAGGAGTAACATGACTCGTACATGGTCCAGGTGAGTGTAGAGAGGTAACATGACTCGTACCTGGTCCAGGTGAGTGTAGAGGAGTAACATGACTCGTACCTGGTCCAGGTGAGTGGAGAGGAGTAACATGACTCGTACCTGGTCCAGGTGAGTGTAGAGGAGTAACATGACTCGTACATGGTCCAGGTGAGTGTAGAGAGGTAACATGACTCGTACCTGGTCCAGGTGAGTGTAGAGGAGTAACATGACTCGTACCTGGTCCAGGTGAGTGGAGAGGAGTAACATGACTCGTACCTGATCCAGGTGACTGTAGAGAGGTAAAATGACTCGTACCTGGTCCAGGTAAGTGTAGAGAGGTAAAATGACTCGTACCTGGTCCAGGTGAGTGTAGAGAGGTAACATGACTCGTACCTGTTCCAGGTGAGTATAGAAGAGTAACATGACTCGTACCTGGTCCAGGTGAGTGTAGAGGAGTAACATGACTCGTACCTGGTCCAGGTGAGTGTAGAGAGGTAACATGACTCGTACCTGGTCCAGGTGAGTGTAGAGAGGTAACATGACTCGTACATGGTCCAGGTGAGTGTAGAGGAGTAACATGACTCGTACCTGGTCCAGGTGAGTGTAGAGAGGTAACATGACTCGTACCTGGTCCAGGTGAGTGTAGAGAGGTAACATGACTCGTACATGGTCCAGGTGAGTGTAGAGGAGTAACATGACTCGTACCTGGTGCAGGTGAGTGTAGAGAAGTAACATGACTCGTACATGGTCCAGGTGAGTGTAGAGGAGTAACATGACTCATACCTGGTCCAGGTGAGTGTAGAGGAGTAACATGACCCGTACCTGGTGCAGGTGAGTGTAGAGAAGTAACATGACTCGTACATGGTCCAGGTGAGTGTAGAGAGGTAACATGACTCGTACCTGGTCCAGGTGAGTGTAGAGGAGTAACATGACTCGTACCTGGTCCAGGTGAGTGTAGAGAGGTAACATGACTCGTACCTGTTCCAGGTGAGTGT
The DNA here is from genome assembly GCF_949606895.1 of Notothenia rossii. Taxonomy (NCBI): domain Eukaryota; kingdom Metazoa; phylum Chordata; class Actinopteri; order Perciformes; family Nototheniidae; genus Notothenia; species Notothenia rossii. The sequence goes on along the minus strand of NC_136901.1, from coordinate 219,228 downwards.
AGAGGAGTAACATGACTCGTACCTGGTCCAGGTGAGTGTAGAGGAGTAACATGACTCGTACCTGGTCCAGGTGAGTGTAGAGGAGGGTAACATGACTCGTACCTGGTCCAGGTGAGTGTAGAGGAGTAACATGACTCGTACCTGGTCCAGGTGAGTGTAGGGGAGTAACATGACTCGTACCTGGTCCAGGTGAGTGTAGAGGAGTAACATGACTCGTACCTGGTCCAGGTGAGTGTAGAGGAGTAACATGACTCGTACCTGGTCCAGGTGAGTGTAGAGGAGTAACATGACTCGTACATGGTCCAGGTGAGTGTAGAGAGGTAAGATGACTCGTACCTGGTCCAGGTGAGTGTAGAGGAGTAACATGACTCGTACCTGGTTCAGGTGAGTGTAGAGGAGTAACATGACTCGTACCTGGTCCAGGTGAGTGTAGAGGAGTGACATGACTCGTACCTGGTGCAGGTGAGTGTAGGGGAGTAACATGACTCGTACCTGGTCCAGGTGAGTGTAAAGGAGTAACATGACTCGTACCTGGCCCAGGTTAGTGTAGAGGAGTAACATGACTCGTACCTGGTCCAGGTGAGTGTAGAGGAGTAACATGACTCGTACATGGTCCAGGTGAGTGTAGAGAAGTAACATGACTCGTACATGGTCCAGGTGAGTGTAGAGAGGTAACATGACTCGTACCTGGTCCAGGTGAGTGTAGAGGAGTAACATGACTCGTACCTGGTCCAGGTGAGTGTAGAGGAGTAACATGACTCGTACCTGGTCCAGGTGAGTGTAGGGGAGTAACATGACTCGTACCTGGTCCAGGTGAGTGTAGAGGAGTAACATGACTCGTACCTGGTCCAGGTGAGTGTAGAGGAGTAACATGACTCGTACTTGGTCCAGGTGAGTGTAGAGGAGTAACATGACTCGTACATGGTCCAGGTGAGTGTAGAGAGGTAAGATGACTCGTACCTGGTCCAGGTGAGTGTAGAGGAGTAACATGACTCGTACCTGGTTCAGGTGAGTGTAGAGGAGTAACATGACTCGTACCTGGTCCAGGTGAGTGTAGAGGAGTGACATGACTCGTACCTGGTGCAGGTGAGTGTAGGGGAGTAACATGACTCGTACCTGGTCCAGGTGAGTGTAAAGGAGTAACATGACTCGTACCTGGCCCAGGTGAGTGTAGAGGAGTGACATGACTCGTACCTGGTTCAGGTGAGTGTAGAGGAGTAACATGACTCGTACCTGGCCCAGGTGAGTGTAGAGGAGTGACATGACTCGTACCTGGTGCAGGTGAGTGTAGGGGAGTAACATGACTCGTACCTGGCCCAGGTGAGTGTAAAGGAGTAACATGACTCGTACCTGGTCCAGGTGAGTGTAGAGAGGTAACATGACTCGTACCTGGTCCAGGTGAGTGTAGAGGAGTAACATGACTCGTACCTGGTCCAGGTGAGTGTAGAGGAGTAACATGACTCGTACCTGGTGCAGGTGAGTGTAGAGAGGTAACATGACTCGTACCTGGTCCAGGTGAGTGTAGAGAGGTAACATGACTTGTACCTGGTCCAGGTGAGTGTAGAGGAGTAACATGACTCGTACCTGGTGCAGGTGAGTGTAGAGAAGTAACATGACTCGTACCTGGTCCAGGTGAGTGTAGAGGAGTAACATGACTCATACCTGGTCCAGGTGAGTGTAGAGAGGTAACATGACTCGTACCTGGTCCAGGTAAGTGTAGAGAGGTAAAATGACTCGTACCTGGTCCAGGTGAGTGTAGAGGAGTAACATAACTCGTACCTGGTCCAGGTGAGTGTAGAGGAGTAACATGACTCGTACCTGGTCCAGGTGGGTGTAGAGAGGTAAGATGACTCGTACCTGGTGCAGGTGAGTGTAGAGGAGTAACATGACTCGTACCTGGTCCAGGTGAGTGTAGAGAGGTAACATGACTCGTACCTGTTCCAGGTGAGTGTAGAGGAGTAACATGACTCGTACATGGTCCAGGTGAGTGTAGAGAGGTAACATGACTCGTACCTGGTCCAGGTGAGTGTAGAGGAGTAACATGACTCGTACATGGTCCAGGTGAGTGTAGAGAGGTAACATGACTCGTACCTGGTCCAGGTGAGTGTAGAGGAGTAACATGACTCGTACCTGGTCCAGGTAAGTGTAGAGAGGTAACATGACTCGTACCTGGCCCAGGTGAGTGTAAAGGAGTAACATGACTCGTACCTGGTCCAGGTGAGTGTAGAGGAGTAACATGACTCGTACCTGGTCCAGGTGAGTGTAGAGGAGTAACATGACTCGTACCTGGTGCAGGTGAGTGTAGAGAAGTAACATGACTCGTACATGGTCCAGGTGAGTGTAGAGGAGTAACATGACTCATACCTGGTCCAGGTGAGTGTAGAGGAGTAACATGACCCGTACCTGGTGCAGGTGAGTGTAGAGAAGTAACATGACTCGTACATGGTCCAGGTGAGTGTAGAGAGGTAACATGACTCGTACCTGGTCCAGGTGAGTGTAGAGGAGTAACATGACTCGTACCTGGTCCAGGTGGGTGTAGAGGAGTAACATGACTCGTACCTGGTCCAGGTGGGTGTAGAGAGGTAAGATGACTCGTACCTGGTCCAGGTGAGTGTAGAGGAGTAACATGACTCGTACCTGGTTCAGGTGAGTGTAGAGGAGTAACATGACTCGTACCTGGCCCAGGTGAGTTTAGAGGAGTGACATGACTCGTACCTGGTGCAGGTGAGTGTAGAGGAGTAACATGACTCGTACCTGGTCCAGGTGAGTGTAAAGGAGTAACATGACTCGTACCTGGCCCAGGTGAGTGTAAAGGAGTAACATGACTCGTACCTGGTCCAGGTGAGTGTAAAGGAGTAACATGACTCGTACCTGGCCCAGGTGAGTGTAGAGGAGTGACATGACTCGTACCTGGTTCAGGTGAGTGTAGAGGAGTAACATGACTCGTACCTGGCCCAGGTGAGTGTAGAGGAGTGACATGACTCGTACCTGGTGCAGGTGAGTGTAGGGGAGTAACATGACTCGTACCTGGCCCAGGTGAGTGTAGAGAGGTAACATGACTCGTACGTGGTCCAGGTGAGTGTAAAGGAGTAACATGACTCGTACCTGGTCCAGGTGAGTGTAGAGAGGTAACATGACTCGTACCTGGTCCAGGTGAGTGTAGAGGAGTAACATGACTCGTACCTGGTCCAGGTGAGTGTAGAGGAGTAACATGACTCATACCTGGTCCAGGTGAGTGTAGAGGAGTAACATGACTTGTACCTGGTGCAGGTGAGTGTAGAGAAGTAACATGACTCGTACCTGGTCCAGGTGAGTGTAGAGAGGTAACATGACTCGTACGTGGTCCAGGTGAGTGTAGAGGAGTAACATGACTCGTACCTGGTCCAGGTGAGTGTAGAGAGGTAACATGACTCGTACCTGGTCCAGGTGAGTGTAGAGAGGTAACATGACTCGTACCTGGTCCAGGTGAGTGTAGAGGAGTAACATGACTCGTACCTGGTCCAGGTGGGTGTAGAGAGGTAACATGACTCGTACCTGGTCCAGGTGAGTGTAGAGAGGTAACATGACTCGTACATGGTCCAGGTGAGTGTAGAGGAGTAACATGACTCGTACCTGGTCCAGGTGAGTGTAGAGAGGTAACATGACTCGTACCTGGTCCAGGTGAGTGTAGAGAGGTAACATGACTCGTACATGGTCCAGGTGAGTGTAGAGAGGTAACATGACTCGTACCTGGTCCAGGTGAGTGTAGAGGAGGGTAACATGACTCGTACCTGGTCCAGGTGAGTGTAGAGAGGTAACATGACTCGTACCTGGTCCAGGTGAGTGTAGAGAGGTAACATGACTCGTACCTGGTCCAGGTGAGTGTAGAGAGGTAACATGACTCGTACCTGGTCCAGGTGAGTGTAGAGGAGTAACATGACTCGTACCTGGTAAGGTGAGTGTAGAGAGGTAACATGACTCGTACCTGGTCCAGGTGAGTGTAGAGGAGTAACATGACTCATACCTGGTCCAGGTGAGTGTAGAGGAGTAACATGACTCGTACCTGGTAAGGTGAGTGTAGAGAGGTAACATGACTCGTACCTGGTCCAGGTGGGTGCAGAGGAGTAACATTTCTCGTACTTGGTCGAGGTAAGTGTAGAGAGGTAACATGACTCGTGCCTGGTCCAGGTGAGTGTAGAGAGGTAACATGACTCGTACCTGGTCCAGGTGAGTGTAGAGGAGTAACATTACTCGTACTTGGTCCAGGTGAGTGTAGAGAGGTAAAATGACTCGTACCTGGTCCAGGTGGGTGTAGAGAGGTAACATGACTCGTACCTGGTCCAGGTGAGTGTAAAGAGGTAACATGACTCGTACCTGGTCCAGGTGGGTGTAGAGAACCCTGCAGAACCCGCAGTAGCCCTGCCTGCTGGAGGAATCTGGATCCACACACACCCTGTAACACACACACCTTATTAACACACACCTTATTAACACACACCTTATTAACACACACACCCTGTAACACACACACCCTGCAACACACACACCTTATTAACACACACACCCTGTAACACACACACCCTGTAACACACACACCTTATTAACACACACACCCTGTAACACACACACCTTATTAACAGCTCACATAATAATCTACAGGTAGACTCACCTGCCGGGGGACCCTGCCTTCTTTTGGTCACCTGAAACACACACACACACACACACACACACACACACACACACACACACACACACACACACACACACACACACACACACACACACACACACACACACACACACACACACACACACACACACACACACACACACACACACACATACAGTATAAGTGATATACAGGTGTTTAATGACATCACAGTGTGCTTGTTTACCTTCATCAGAGTCAGACATCCTGTCTGCGGATCTGAAACACAAATACTGACATGTTTACAAATACTGACATGTTACTGACATGTTTACAAATACTGACATGTTACTGACATGTTTACAAATACTGACATGTTACTGACATTTTTACAAATACTGACATGTTTACAAATACTGACATGGTACTGACATGTTTACAAATACTGACATGTTACTGACATGTTTACAAATACTGACATGGTACTAACATGTTTACAAATACTGACATGTTACTGACATTTTTACAAATACTGACATGGTACTAACATGTTTACAAATACTGACATGGTACTGACATGTTTACAAATACTGACATGTTACTGACATTTTTACAAATACTGACATGGTACTGACATGTTTACAAATACTGACATGGTACTGACATGTTTACAAATACTGACATGTTACTGACATGTTTACAAATACTGACATGTTACTGACATGTTTACAAATACTGACATGTTACTGACATGTTTACAAATACTGACATGGTACTAACATGTTTAGAGATACTAACATGTTTGCAGATACTAACATGTTTAGAGATACTAACATGTTTACATATACTAACATGTTTAGGGATACTAACATGTTTACAGATACTAACATGTTTAGGGATACTGACATGTTTACATATACTAACATGTTTAGAGATACTAACATGTTTACAGATACTAACATGTTTAGAGATACTAACATGTTTAGGGATACTAACATGTTTACATATACTAACATGTTTAGAGATACTAACATGTTTAGGGATACTAACATGTTTACAGATACTAACATGTTTAGGGATACTGACATGTTTACATATACTAACATGTTTAGAGATACTAACATGTTTACAGATACTAACATGTTTAGAGATACTAACATGTTTAGGGATACTAACATGTTTACAGATACTAACATGTTTAGGGATACTGACATGTTTACATATACTAACATGTTTAGAGATACTAACATGTTTACAGATACTAACATGTTTAGAGATACTAACATGTTTAGGGATACTAACATGTTTACATATACTAACATGTTTAGGGATACTGACATGTTTACAGATACTAACATGTTTAGAGATACTAACATGTTTAGAGATACTAACATGTTTAAAGATACTAACATGTTTAGAGATACTGACATGTTTAGAGATACTAACATGTTTAAAGATACTAACATGTTTAGAGATACTAACATGTTTACAGATACTAACATGTTTAGAGATACTAACATGTTTACATATACTAACATGTTTAAAGATACTAACATGTTTAGAGATACTGACATGTTTAGAGATACTAACATGTTTACATATACTAACATGTTTAGGGATACTGACATGTTTACATATACTAACATGTTTAGAGATACTAACATGTTTAGAGATACTAACGTGTTTACATATACTAACATGTTTAGGGATACTGACATGTTTACAGATACTAACATGTTTAGGGATACTGACATGTTTACATATACTAACATGTTTACAGATACTAACATGTTTAGGGATACTGACATGTTTACAGATACTAACATGTTTAGGGATACTGACATGTTTACAGATACTAACATGTTTACATATACTAACATGTTTAGGGATACTAACATGTTTACATATACTAACATGTTTAGGGATACTGACATGTTTACATATACTAACATGTTTAGGGATACTGACATGTTTACAGATACTAACATGTTTAGAGATACTAACATGTTTACAGATACTAACATGTTTAGGGATACTGACATGTTTACAGATACTAACATGTTTAGAGATACTAACATGTTTACATATACTAACATGTTTAGGGATACTGACATGTTTACAGATACTAACATGTTTAGGGATACTAACATGTTTAGAGATACTAACATGTTTACAGATACTAACATGTTTAGGGATACTGACATGTTTACAGATACTAACATGTTTACAGATACTAACATGTTTACAGATACTAACATGTTTAGAGATACTAACATGTTTAGAGATACTAACATGTTTACAGATACTAACATGTTTACAGATACTAACATGTTTAGAGATACTGACATGTTTACAGATACTAACATGTTTAGGGATACTGACATGTTTACATATACTAACATGTTTAGAGATACTAACATGTTTACAGATACTAACATGTTTACAGATACTAACATGTTTACAGATACTAACATGTTTAGAGATACTAACATGTTTAGAGATACTAACATGTTTACAGATACTAACATGTTTACAGATACTAACATGTTTAGGGATACTGACATGTTTACAGATACTAACATGTTTAGGGATACTGACATGTTTACAGATACTAACATGTTTACATATACTAACATGTTTAGGGATACTAACATGTTTACATATACTAACATGTTTAGGGATACTGACATGTTTACATATACTAACATGTTTAGGGATACTGACATGTTTACAGATACTAACATGTTTAGGGATACTAACATGTTTACAGATACTAACATGTTTACAGATACTAACATGTTTAGAGATACTAACATGTTTACATATACTAACATGTTTAGGGATACTGACATGTTTACAGATACTAACATGTTTAGGGATACTGACATGTTTAGAGATACTAACATGTTTACAGATACTAACATGTTTAGAGATACTAACATGTTTACAGATACTAACATGTTTACAGATACTAACATGTTTAGGGATACTGACATGTTTACAGATACTAACATGTTTAGAGATACTAACATGTTTACATATACTAACATGTTTAGAGATACTAACATGTTTACAGATACTAACATGTTTACAGATACTAACATGTTTACAGATACTAACATGTTTAGAGATACTAACATGTTTAGAGATACTAACATGTTTAGAGATACTAACATGTTTACAGATACTAACATGTTTAGAGATACTAACATGTTTAGAGATACTAACATGTTTAGGGATACTAACATGTTTAGAGATACTAACATGTTTACAGATACTAACATGTTTAGGGATACTGACATGTTTACAGATACTAACATGTTTAGAGATACTAACATGTTTACATATACTAACATGTTTAGAGATACTAACATGTTTACAGATACTAACATGTTTACAGATACTAACATGTTTACAGATACTAACATGTTTAGAGATACTAACATGTTTAGAGATACTAACATGTTTAGAGATACTAACATGTTTACAGATACTAACATGTTTAGAGATACTAACATGTTTAGAGATACTAACATGTTTAGAGATACTAACATGTTTAGGGATACTGACATGTTTACATATACTAACATGTTTAGAGATACTAACATGTTTACATATACTAACATGTTTAGAGATACTAACATGTTTAGGGATACTGACATGTTTACATATACTAACATGTTTAGAGATACTAACATGTTTACATATACTAACATGTTTAGAGATACTAACATGTTTAGAGATACTAACATGTTTAGGGATACTGACATGTTTACATATACTAACATGTTTAGAGATACTAACATGTTTACATATACTAACATGTTTAGAGATACTAACATGTTTAGAGATACTAACATGTTTACAGATACTAACATGTTTACAGATACTAACATGTTTAGAGATACTAACATGTTTACAGATACTAACATGTTTAGAGATACTAACATGTTTAGAGATACTAACATGTTTACAGATACTAACATGTTTAGAGATACTAACATGTTTACAGATACTAACATGTTTAGAGATACTAACATGTTTACAGATACTGACATGTTTAGAGATACTAACATGTTTACAGATACTAACATGTTTAGGGATACTGACATGTTTAGAGATACTAACATGTTTACAGATACTAACATGTTTAGAGATACTAACATGTTTACAGATACTAACATGTTTAGGGATACTGACATGTTTACAGATACTAACATGTTTACAGATACTAACATGTTTAGAGATACTAACATGTTTACAGATACTAACATGTTTAGGGATACTGACATGTTTACAGATACTAACATGTTTACAGATACTAACATGTTTAGAGATACTAACATGTTTACAGATACTAACATGTTTAGGGATACTGACATGTTTACAGATACTAACATGTTTACAGATACTAACATGTTTAGAGATACTAACATGTTTACAGATACTAACATGTTTAGGGATACTGACATGTTTACAGATACTAACATGTTTACAGATACTAACATGTTTAGAGATACTAACATGTTTACAGATACTAACATGTTTACAGATACTAACATGTTTAGGGATACTGACATGTTTACAAATACTGACATGGTACTAACATGTTTAGAGATACTAACATGTTTGCAGATACTAACATGTTTAGAGATACTAACATGTTTACATATACTAACATGTTTAGGGATACTAACATGTTTACAGATACTAACATGTTTAGGGATACTGACATGTTTACATATACTAACATGTTTAGAGATACTAACATGTTTACAGATACTAACATGTTTAGAGATACTAACATGTTTAGGGATACTAACATGTTTACATATACTAACATGTTTACAGATACTAACATGTTTAGGGATACTGACATGTTTACATATACTAACATGTTTAGAGATACTAACATGTTTACAGATACTAACATGTTTAGAGATACTAACATGTTTAGGGATACTAACATGTTTACAGATACTAACATGTTTAGGGATACTGACATGTTTACATATACTAACATGTTTAGAGATACTAACATGTTTACAGATACTAACATGTTTAGAGATACTAACATGTTTAGGGATACTAACATGTTTACATATACTAACATGTTTAGGGATACTGACATGTTTACAGATACTAACATGTTTAGAGATACTAACATGTTTAGAGATACTAACATGTTTAAAGATACTAACATGTTTAGAGATACTGACATGTTTAGAGATACTAACATGTTTAAAGATACTAACATGTTTAGAGATACTAACATGTTTACAGATACTAACATGTTTAGAGATACTAACATGTTTACATATACTAACATGTTTAAAGATACTAACATGTTTAGAGATACTGACATGTTTAGAGATACTAACATGTTTACATATACTAACATGTTTAGGGATACTGACATGTTTACATATACTAACATGTTTAGAGATACTAACATGTTTAGAGATACTAACGTGTTTACATATACTAACATGTTTAGGGATACTGACATGTTTACAGATACTAACATGTTTAGGGATACTGACATGTTTACATATACTAACATGTTTACAGATACTAACATGTTTAGGGATACTGACATGTTTACAGATACTAACATGTTTAGGGATACTGACATGTTTACAGATACTAACATGTTTACATATACTAACATGTTTAGGGATACTAACATGTTTACATATACTAACATGTTTAGGGATACTGACATGTTTACATATACTAACATGTTTAGGGATACTGACATGTTTACAGATACTAACATGTTTAGAGATACTAACATGTTTACAGATACTAACATGTTTAGGGATACTGACATGTTTACAGATACTAACATGTTTAGAGATACTAACATGTTTACATATACTAACATGTTTAGGGATACTGACATGTTTACAGATACTAACATGTTTAGGGATACTAACATGTTTAGAGATACTAACATGTTTACAGATACTAACATGTTTAGGGATACTGACATGTTTACAGATACTAACATGTTTACAGATACTAACATGTTTACAGATACTAACATGTTTAGAGATACTAACATGTTTAGAGATACTAACATGTTTACAGATACTAACATGTTTACAGATACTAACATGTTTAGAGATACTGACATGTTTACAGATACTAACATGTTTAGGGATACTGACATGTTTACATATACTAACATGTTTAGAGATACTAACATGTTTACAGATACTAACATGTTTACAGATACTAACATGTTTACAGATACTAACATGTTTAGAGATACTAACATGTTTAGAGATACTAACATGTTTACAGATACTAACATGTTTACAGATACTAACATGTTTAGGGATACTGACATGTTTACAGATACTAACATGTTTAGGGATACTGACATGTTTACAGATACTAACATGTTTACATATACTAACATGTTTAGGGATACTAACATGTTTACATATACTAACATGTTTAGGGATACTGACATGTTTACATATACTAACATGTTTAGGGATACTGACATGTTTACAGATACTAACATGTTTAGGGATACTAACATGTTTACAGATACTAACATGTTTACAGATACTAACATGTTTAGAGATACTAACATGTTTACATATACTAACATGTTTAGGGATACTGACATGTTTACAGATACTAACATGTTTAGGGATACTGACATGTTTAGAGATACTAACATGTTTACAGATACTAACATGTTTAGAGATACTAACATGTTTACAGATACTAACATGTTTACAGATACTAACATGTTTAGGGATACTGACATGTTTACAGATACTAACATGTTTAGAGATACTAACATGTTTACATATACTAACATGTTTAGAGATACTAACATGTTTACAGATACTAACATGTTTACAGATACTAACATGTTTACAGATACTAACATGTTTAGAGATACTAACATGTTTAGAGATACTAACATGTTTAGAGATACTAACATGTTTACAGATACTAACATGTTTAGAGATACTAACATGTTTAGAGATACTAACATGTTTAGGGATACTAACATGTTTAGAGATACTAACATGTTTACAGATACTAACATGTTTAGGGATACTGACATGTTTACAGATACTAACATGTTTAGAGATACTAACATGTTTACATATACTAACATGTTTAGAGATACTAACATGTTTACAGATACTAACATGTTTACAGATACTAACATGTTTACAGATACTAACATGTTTAGAGATACTAACATGTTTAGAGATACTAACATGTTTAGAGATACTAACATGTTTACAGATACTAACATGTTTAGAGATACTAACATGTTTAGAGATACTAACATGTTTAGAGATACTAACATGTTTAGGGATACTGACATGTTTACATATACTAACATGTTTAGAGATACTAACATGTTTACATATACTAACATGTTTAGAGATACTAACATGTTTAGGGATACTGACATGTTTACATATACTAACATGTTTAGAGATACTAACATGTTTACATATACTAACATGTTTAGAGATACTAACATGTTTAGAGATACTAACATGTTTAGGGATACTGACATGTTTACATATACTAACATGTTTAGAGATACTAACATGTTTACATATACTAACATGTTTAGAGATACTAACATGTTTAGAGATACTAACATGTTTACAGATACTAACATGTTTACAGATACTAACATGTTTAGAGATACTAACATGTTTACAGATACTAACATGTTTAGAGATACTAACATGTTTAGAGATACTAACATGTTTACAGATACTAACATGTTTAGAGATACTAACATGTTTACAGATACTAACATGTTTAGAGATACTAACATGTTTACAGATACTGACATGTTTAGAGATACTAACATGTTTACAGATACTAACATGTTTAGGGATACTGACATGTTTAGAGATACTAACATGTTTACAGATACTAACATGTTTAGAGATACTAACATGTTTACAGATACTAACATGTTTAGGGATACTGACATGTTTACAGATACTAACATGTTTACAGATACTAACATGTTTAGAGATACTAACATGTTTACAGATACTAACATGTTTAGGGATACTGACATGTTTACAGATACTAACATGTTTACAGATACTAACATGTTTAGAGATACTAACATGTTTACAGATACTAACATGTTTAGGGATACTGACATGTTTACAGATACTAACATGTTTACAGATACTAACATGTTTAGAGATACTAACATGTTTACAGATACTAACATGTTTAGGGATACTGACATGTTTACAGATACTAACATGTTTACAGATACTAACATGTTTAGAGATACTAACATGTTTACAGATACTAACATGTTTACAGATACTAACATGTTTAGAGATACTAACATGTTTACGGATACTGACATGTTTACAGATACTAACATGTTTACAGATACTAACATGTTTACAGATACTAACATGTTTAGAGATACTAACATGTTTACAGATACTAACATGTTTAGAGATACTAACATGTTTACAGATACTAACATGTTTACAGATACTAACATGTTTAGAGATACTAACATGTTTACGGATACTGACATGTTTACAGATACTAACATGTTTACAGATACTAACATGTTTACAGATACTAACATGTTTACAGATACTAACATGTTTAGAGATACTAACATGTTTACAGATACTAACATGTTTAGGGATACTGACATGTTTACAGATACTAACATGTTTGCAGATACTAACATGGTTGATTAACGTGGTTGTTTTAACATGTTAACAACATGGTAACGAGGACTCACCTGGAAGCAGAGTCGTCAGTGAATCACCGATCCAATCAGAGCGCACCATGCTGTATCCCACGGTAACCAGTCCATGAACCTGAAAAGAGGTAAGAAAACAATAATAACAACAACAATAAATAAATAATAACAATAATAATTCATAAATAATAACAATAATAAATAAAAATAACAATAAATAATAATAACAATAATAATAATAATAACAACAATATAAACAATTATTATTATAATAAAACCGAGATTATTTCTGAAAAATAATAACAATAATAAATAGTTTTCTAAATGTATTATTATTAAAAAATCAGCCAATCAAAGCGGCTGTGATCTGACTGTTAGCAGCTAATGTTAGCATTCTGTCCAGGGAGCTATAGAGATGCTGATTGGCTGTTTGAAAGTGACCCCCCCACCTCAGAGATCAGCTGTTTACCTGTTGTTTGTTTACCAGCAGCTGGTCTTTGTTGTTGTTTACTTTCAGGATAAATTCTCCTTCCGTAGCGCGCAGCTTCTCTATCTGTTTAGTTTCCGGTCTGACTCTTCTTCTGCTGCTGGAGAGAGGCGGCTCCACAGTGCCGAGCGGCCGCACAGGGAACTGCACCCTGTTTCATTATCTATAACAATAATTACTATAACAATAACTATAATGATTACTAAAATAATAAGTATAATGATTACTATAATAATTTATAGAATAATTAATAGAATAATTAATATTGTAATTAATATAATAAGAAGTAGTAGTTACAAATCTTAATAATGTCGGATTCTCATTTGAAGGAAAAAGATATATTATATATATATATATATATATATATATTTATTGATATGTATATATTCATGTTTTTGTATAAACATATAAAGACATGAATATATGAAAGTATTTATGAATCTGCTGTGAATAATAAAGGACTGGCTACTAATAAAGGACTGGCTTATCTATAGCCAGTTGAGTAGCACTATGATTCTTTTTTCTTCAAGGTTGTATCTTCCTGGTCGAATGTACTTATTGTAAGTCGCTTTGGATAAAAGGTCAGCTAAATGCAATGTAATGTAATGTGAATGGAGTCAGGTTACTCTCTGGAAGGGGGCGGGGCCAGGAGGTGGGCTGATCTCAGCAGCCAATGGGAGGACGGGGCGGGGTTTAGAGCCAAAACAACCAATAGAGAGGCTAGGGTGGGACCTAACGTCTGGATTGTCCAGCAGAGGACTGCAGCTTCTTCTTCTCTTCTTCTCCTCCTCTGCCATGGACTCCTCTTCCATGGACTCCGGCCTGTCTCTGGTCTCCTTCTGGTCTCTGTTAGCATGTAGCCTGCAACTGTTAGCCGCGGTGATGCTAACCCACAGGTGTGGGGGGCGGGGCTTAGGGCCGGACAGGTGGGTGGTGCTGTGGCTCTTCTATGACGTAATCGTCCACCTGACGCTGGTACGACCAATCAGGATCTCTCTGTTTGTTGATTAGTGTTTTTCATTGTTGTTTATGTTTGATTTGTGTCTAGGAGGGTCCGTTTGTGTACATGTCTGTGGGGGGGCGGACGGTGGAGACTTCAGAGGGTCCTCTGGCGGAGCTCTGTAAGTCTACTGTTATTATTATTATTATTATTATTATTATTATTATTATTATTGATAATGAGTATCTGAGGTATTGATCCTGGAGTTTATTGATTGATCATGAGTATCTGAGGTATTGATCTGTGAGTTTATTGTATTATTTATTGATAATGAGTATCTGAGGTATTGATCGGCAGGGAAGGAGTACGGGAAGGCGGACCGCCGCTGGCTGACCTCTGACCCCAACATCGTCTCCATAGAGATCCTGACCGTGGTCCTGGACTCCCTGCTGGGTGTGGGTCTGATCTACGCTGTGCTCCAAGACCAGTTCTACAGGTAGGACCAGGACTATTGATGATCTGCACGGGGTGGGCCTTCGCTGAAAGGAAAACCCCCCATATGTCTTGATACGGCCCCTTGATAAATACATTAAATGATAATGAAAGCAGCAGCAATAGATCGTGGATCCACCAGGGGGAGCCGTGATTAAAAAGCTGCCACGCTGATAGATCTACAGGCATCTGATATAGCGGATTAGATCCATACGTCACGGATAGGATCATATTCTGTGCTGAATAAGAGACATGTTATCATTTACAAAACATCACCTTGTTTCTATTTAACAAAATAATGTTGTTGAATCCACGTTGGTTTAAGTACAAGTACAAGTTTGTTTTTTCATCAGGAAATGCAGACCGGCTCAAACAAACGATTTGTAATCATCATCCTCACGATCATTTAATGTATCATATGTTCGCCGAATTGACATGAAAGCACTAATAAATGTGGTTTAACTACCACAATAATCGGTTTGTTTTGATATCACATCCGAGGGGAGGAAATGCAGCACGGCTCTCACTACCGATTTGTAATCCTATTTTAATCATCATCTTCACGATCATTTATGTTTGTGTTTGCCAAATTGACACGAAAGCACTGATAAATATGAATATACTGCAGTCAACTTCATTAACACTTTATTAACGTGCCCAAACTCAGTCATTCACTAAAAAGAGGTTTATTGTTGATGAAGCCTCGTCATCTCCCCACGGGCAAACGGGCTCTAATATGATGTTCATAGTTTACTGTATTATTAGTGTTTAATACCACTGCTATAACAATCACACACTGAGTTCATTGTTGTCCAATGTTCAAATCAGACGGCAGCTCTCAGGTGATCAGCTGTGTGTTTACCCACCTGATGGCCCCTCAGCCACAGCTCCCCCCCCCCCCCCCCCCGATCTCTCTTCTCCAGCAGTAAAGTTAACTGTAGGTTTGCATATTTATGCAGTGATCTCTCTCTTCCTCTCTCCCGCAGACAGCTGATCGCTGTCAGACCGGACCATGAGGTGTCTAGTTCCCCCTCGACACATAGACTGATCCTTTGTTTTTGTCCTTGTCTGATTGGCTTAGAGCTTTCGCGACTGCAAACATTTTAAAACAAACAAACATTGACCATACCGCTTACCAGCCCCCACCCCCCTCTGAGTGACAAGCTTACAGTTAGCTGTCTTTGTGTATTGCAACCAGGGAGAGCCGCGATAGACGAGATGTTTCAATGGTGATATACACAGTGATTTTAAGATATTTTCATACAATCATACGTATTGGGATCATTTGTATTCATGTGGACCGGAGGGAGAGGGTGACGAGCAGAAGTTTCACTTTCCTTTTTTATTTCAATTCCAGCTTTGGTCATGAAGAATATTTCTCTGTTGTTCATAAAGCATAAAGCAACAGCATCAGAGCACGGTGCAGAGTCTCTGGATGAGTCCCTCCTTCTTATTAAACATCCATGTTGTAGTCCTCTGTATAGAAAACTGTAGTTTCCATAGTTTCCCCACAGCAGCAGACGCACATTCAGGACGTCCGCTGGCGCATCATAAACACGTCGGATAGTGAAAGTGCATTCGATTCTCTAAAGTACCGCAGTCTCTTCTCCTAAGTCCTTTTGAATTCTCCTATCCACTATCCCTTAACCCTGAAAGGGTCTGTCGGCCATCATCGGTGTGACAAAGCTTTACCATCCCCCCTCTGTTTGTTTCAAAAAACATTGCCCATCGAAATGTGTGGAGGAAGTCTCCCAAGGGGGTTAGGGTCCGGGTCAGCCTAACCAAGGGGTTAGAGTTAGGGTCAGGGTCAGCCTAACCAAGGGGTTAGGGTTAGGGTCAGGGTCAGCCTAACCAAGGGGTTAGGGTTAGGGTCAGGGTCAGCCTAACCAAGGGGTTAGGGTTAGGGTCAGGATCAGCCTAACCAAGGCGGACGGGAGACTTCTGACTTTTGTGACATTCAGATGGACAATCGGAATGACATGCAGGGCAGCATTGCCGGTCTGAAAGGGTCTTGAAATATCAAACATTTAATTAAAGTTTTAAAAACAGTGACAGGTTAAAATCCGAGGTGGAAGAACTATTCTGATTATTTACCGAGGTAAAAAGACGTGTTAGAAGCAAATGTCCTGCATTCAAAATAGTCAATAGCCCAAGTGAAAAGTATCATCACCTGAAAGTAAAATGAATCATTATGTTATTAATATTAAATATATATAAGTATTTGTACAATTTATATTTAGAAATACTCTTTTGTAATTATTGATGCATAAATGTGTCCATCCATTCAATGTGGCATCTGCTATGATGGGGTTAATGATATGACTTAATAATACGAGTTGATTTACTTTGATCTACTGTACTGTGTAAAAACACCACAACAATATTACAAAAATATACTGCTTATTAAAGCAAACTATTGTAAAGGTAAAAGTATGAGCATCAAAAATAAAGAAGTGTAAACATTTACATTATTATTATGATTATTTAATATATAAAGACTATATATTATTGAGTTACAATTAAGATAATAAGATTATATATACTTTATTTGATCTAAAATATTGATGTTTTGTCGTTATAGCAGCCTGTGGAAACCATAACAAATAAGTGATGAAATGCTCTTCAGCTGCAGAGCTGCAAACAGACTAAGGTCTACCACACCCAGCTGTCTCTGGGTCTTTGTGGGTGAAGCGCCATCTCCTGGTGAAATCCTGGAACTGAACAAACGGGACTTTTGGCTTTAATCTCCCAGCCATTGGGATCCGCTGGGTGGAGTCCTATCTGGAGTGCTACATCTGTAGGACCAGGACTAGTACTGGTCTACCTGTAGAACTGGTCTACCTTTAGTACTGGTCTACCTGTAGTACTGGTCTACCTGTAGAACTGATCTACCTGTAGAACTGGTCTACCTGTAGTACTGGTCTACCTGTAGTACTGGTCTACCTGTAGAACTGATCTACCTGTAGTACTGGTCTACCTGTAGAACTGGTCTACCTATATAACAGGTCTACCTGTATTACTGGTCTACCTGTAGAACTGGTCTACCTATAGAACAGGTCTACCTGTAGTACTGGTCTACCTGTAGAACTAGTCTACCTGTGAAACTGGTCTACCTGTAGAATTGGTTCTAACTCTATTTCCTGTGTTCCAGGCACTTCCTGCAGGTGGCGCTGTGTGTGTGTGAGCTGTACGGCAGCTGGATGACCTTCTGTCCTGATTGGCTGATGGGCAGTCCTCACCTGGACACGTCCCGCCCCCTCTACCTGTGGGTCTACCTGGTGTTCTTTAACGGGCTCTGGGTCCTTGTCCCGGTTCTGCTGCTGGTCCAGTCCTGGTTCAGTCTGAGGACTCTGCATATAGGGGACCGCGGGGGGAACAGGAAGAGGAAGTAGACACTGTTCTATTATCGAGGATTACCAATCTCCCAATCGACCAATCACAATCCAGTATTCAAGCTGTGTAATAATCAACATTAAACAACTGACCTCATTAAACCTGACCCCTGTCTTCTTCTGGTTTACCCCGGACCCCCCACAGAGACTCAGGAACAGGGTTTACAAAGGTTTTAATACAAATAACTTCATATAAAAACCAGCCTGCATTTAAACACCTGCTTCAAATGATCAGACCATGATTTATATTAACCTTTATTCCATCTTCCCTCTCAGGTCCCACTTCTTAACCGCAGTATAAAGGGAGCTTTACAGGTCTACAGGGGGCTTTACAGGTCTACAGGGGGCTTTACAGGTCTACAGGGGGCTTTACAGATCTACATGGGGCTTTACAGGTCTACATGGGGCTTTACAGGTCTACAGGGGGCTTTACAGGTCTACAAGGGGCTTTACAGATCTACATGGGGCTTTACAGGTCTACAGGGGGCTTTATAGGTCTACAGGGGGCTTTACAGATCTACAGGGGGCTTTACAGATCTACAGGGAGCTTTACAGGTCTACAGGGGGCTTTACAGATCTACATGGGGCTTTACAGGTCTACATGGGGCTTTACAGGTCTTCAGGTCTACAGGGGTTTTTACAGGTCTCCAGGTCTACAGGGGGCTTTACAGGTCTACAGGGGGCTTTACAGATCTACATGGGGCTTTACAGGTCTACAGTGGACTTTACAGGTCTTTAGGTATACCTGGGGCTTTACAGGTCTTCAGGTCTACAGGGGGCTTTACAGGTCTACAGGGGGCTGTAAATGTCTACAGGTCTACAGGGGGCTTTACAGGTCTACAGGGGGCTTTACAGGTCTACAGGGGGCTTTACAGATCTACAGGGGGCTGTACAGATCTACAGGGACCTTTACAGGTCTACAGGGGGCTTTACAGATCTAAATGGGGCTTTACAGGTCTACAGGGGACTTTACAGGTCTTTAGGTATACAGGGGGCTTTACAAGTCTACAGGGGGTTTTACAGGTCTACAGGGGGCTTTACATGTCTTCAGGTCTACAGGGGGCTGTACAGGTCTACAGGGAGCTTTACAGGTATACAGGGGGCTTTACAGGTATACAGGGGGCTTTACAGGTCTACATGGGGCTTTACAGGTCTACAGGGGGCTTTACAGGTCTACAGGGGGCTTTACAGGTATTTAGGTCTAAAAGGGGCTGTACAGGTCTACAGGGGGCTTTACAGGTCTTCAGGTCTAGGGGCTTTACAGGTCTACAGGGGGCTTTACAGGTCTTCAGGTCTACAGGAGGCTTTACAGGTCTACAGGGGGCTTTACAGGTATACATGGGGCTTTACAGGTCTACAGGGGGCTTTACAGGTCTACAGGGGGCTTTACGGGTATTTAGGTCTACAGGGGGCTTTACAGGTCTACAGGGGGCTTTACAGGTCTTCAGGTCTAATGGGGGCTGTACAGGTCTACAGGGGGCTTCACAGGTCTACAGGGGGCTTTACAGGTCTACATGGGGCTTTACACGTCTACAGGGGACTTTACAGGTCTTTAGGTCTACAGGGGGCTTTACAGGTCTACAGGGGGCTTTACAGGTCTTCAGGTCTACAGGTGGCTTTACAGGTTTACAGGGGGCTGTACAGGTCTACAGGGGGCTTTACAGATCTACATGGGGCTTTACACGTCTACAGGGGACTTTACAGGTCTTTAGGTCTACAGGGGGCTTTACAGGTCTACAGGGGGCTTTACAGGTCTTCAGGTCTACAGGTGGCTTTACAGGTCTACAGGGGGCTGTACAGGTCTACAGGGGGCTGTACAGGTCTACAGGTCTACAGGGGGCTTTACAGGTCTACAGGGGGCTTTACAGGTCTACAGGGGGCTTTACAGGTCTACAGGGAGCTATAAGGTATACAGGGGGCTGTACAGGTCTACAGGTCTACAGGGGGCTTTACAGGTCAACAGGGGGCTTTACAGGTCTACAGGGGGCTTTACAGGTCTGCAGGGGGCTTTACAGGTCTACAGGGGGCTGTACAGATCTACAGGGACCTTTACAGGTCTAAAGGGGGCTTTACAGATCTACATGGGGCTTTACAGGTCTACAGGGGGCTTTACAGGTCTTCAGGTCTACAGGGGGCTGTACAGGTCTACAGGGAGCTTTACAGGTATACAGGGGGTTTTACAGGTCTACAGGGGGCTTTACAGGTCTACAGGGGGCTTTACAGGTCTTCAGGTCTACAGGGGGCTGTACAGGTCTACAGGGAGCTTTACAGGTATACAGGGGGCTTTACAGGTATACAGGGGGCTTTACAGGTCTACTTGGGGCTTTACAGGTCTACAGGGGGCTTTACAGGTCTACAGGGGGCTTTACAGGTATTTAGGTCTACAGGGGGCTGTACAGGTCTACAGGGGACTTTACAGGTCTTCAGGTCTACAGGGGGCTTTACATGTCTAAAGGGGGCTTTACAGGTCTTCAGGTCTACAGGGGGGCTTTACAGGTCTACAGGGGGCTTTACAGGTCTTCAGGTCTACAGGGGGTTTTACAGGTCTTCAGGTCTACAGGGGGCTGTACAGGTCTACAGGGGACTTTACAGGTCTTCAGGTCTACAGGGGGCTTTACATGTCTAAAGGGGGCTTTACAGGTCTTCAGGTCTACAGGGGGGCTTTACAGGTCTACAGGGGGCTTTACAGGTCTTCAGGTCTACAGGGGGTTTTACAGGTCTTCAGGTCTACAGGGGGCTGTACAGGTCTACAGGGGGCTTCACAGGTCTACAGGTCTACAGGGGGGCTTTACAGGTCTACAGGGGGCTTTACAGGTCTTCAGGTCTACAGGGGTTTTTACAGGTCTTCAGGTCTACAGGGGGCTGTACAGGTCTACAGGGGGCTTCACAGGTCTACAGGGGGCTTTACAGATCTACATGGGGCTTTACAGGTCTACAGGGGACTTTACAGGTCTTTAGGTATACAGGGGGCTTTACAGGTCTACAGGGGGCTTTACAGGTCTTCAGGTCTACAGGGGGCTTTACAGGTCTACAGGGGGCTGTACAGTTCTACAGGTCTACAGGGGGCTTTACAGGTCTACAGGGGGCTTTACAGGTATTTAGGTCTACAGGGGGCTTTACAGGTCTACAGGGGGCTTTACAGGTATTTAGGTCTACAGGGGGCTTTACAGGTCTACAGGTCTACAGGGGGGCTTTACAGGTCTACAGGGGGCTTTACTGGTCTACAGTGGTATTTACAGGTCTTTAGGTATACAGGGGGCTTTACAGGTCTACAGGGGGCTTTACAGGTCTTCAGGTCTACAGGGGGCTTTACAGGTCTACAGGGGGCTGTACATTTCTACAGGTCTACAGGGGGCTTTACAGGTCTACAGGGGGCTTTACAGGTATTTAGGTCTACAGGGGGCTTTACAGGTCTACAGGGGGCTTTACAGGTATTTAGGTCTACAGGGGGCTTTACAGGTCTACAGGGGGCTTTACAGGTCTACAGGGGGCTTTACTGGTCTACAGGGGTATTTACAGGTCTACAGGTCTACAGGGGGGCTTTACAGGTCTACAGGGGGCTTTACAGGTCTACAGGTCTACAGGGGGGCTTTACAGGTCTACAGGGTGGCTTTGCAGGTGTTCAGGACTACAGGGAGGCTTTACATGTCTACAGGGGGGCTTTGCAGGTGTTCAGGGGCTCAGGAGCCTCATTTATAAAGCTTTGCGTATGATTCACGTTGGAAGGTGGCTTACGTAGGACAAAGCAAATAAATATGCACAAAAAATATTCTGATTTATAAAACATTGCGCACGCACGTCCTACGCCGGTTTCCCTTTATAAATCACAATCAACTCGAAATGCGGCGCAGCTTCTGCGGGCTTCCCGTCACGCTCATATTTGCCTATAAATAGTCAAAGAAATGCCCCGTATTAATATTCATTCTGACTGACTGCATGAAGAAGATCGCAGGAAATGAGGACAGAACAGCTCAAACATCTCACACCGTGTCAGGTTCTGGTTCTTTTGGGGAGGTGAGATAAATCATATTGTTTGGTGGATGCAGTTTGAACCAGAGTAGCAGCATGGAGGTCGGATCGTCACCAAAATAAATAAATAAGTGGTCCGAAAAAGATTAATGACAAAAGAAATACACATAGCCTTCCTCAGGCAGTGTGTTTGTACCGGGGACATGAGACCCCCCCCCCCCCCCCCTTGATGAGAAACTGTAAGAAATGATCGGCAAATCCCTCCGGAGTGGAGTCATGACGACTGGATCTGAATTATTTTCGTGGTTTGTGTTCCAGCTGTCGATCAGCTGTGCGCAGCGTCTCCACTGCAGCCTGTGCGTCTCTGCAGCAACTCTATATCCACCAGTTAAAGGAAAATTAAACACACGTGTTGTGTTATATTAGCCGTACAATTATCCAGATATCTGGTGTTCTTAGTTTCCATACCTCCTGTGTTTTACGAGCGACTTATCAAGTCTTGGCAAACGGCATAAAACACGGTTAAACGTGATAGTATATAAAACCGTGCTCGTATCTATAACCTATAGAAATGCAACACGGCGTCAGTTTAGACGTGATTCTGTCCTCCTGCTTACCGCATCATTTATGAGAAAACATTTCATAACATGAACACAACATATTCCAGGTGGTTTTAAATAACATATCCGTATTTATTTATTTCGCCAGTTATGTTTCTGTGTGCTCTGAGGAGTCTCAAACAGGCGTTTGTTAAATCATTTTAAGATTGGCTTTGATCAACGTTTGAAAATGAATTCTTCTTATATGATAAATGAGAGGTAACATTTTATTGATGGTATTATTTCCACATATTTCTCTCCATCCTTCCTTCTGCCAACGGTGTCGCAGTTTCTCGTCCCTCCCGTTGTTGTGCGTACCGCGTACGCATGGTTCAGAGTTTGCGTGGAGGACCGCACATTTTCCCGTCAAGTTAGTATTTTATAAATCGCAAACATTGCTTAGAAATTGGCGTACGCCATCTTTTGAGCGTACGCACCGTTTATAAATGAGACCCCAGGTCTTCAGGCATTCAGGTCTTCAGGTCTTTGCAGGTCTTCAGGTCTTTGCAAGTGTTCAGTTGTTCAGGTCTTCATGTCTTCAGGTGTTCAGGTGTTCAGGTCTTTGCAGGTGTTCAGGTGTTTAGGTCTTTGCAGGTGTTCAGATGTTCAGGTGTTCAGGTCTTTGCAGGTTTTCAGGTGTTCAGGTCTTTGCAGGTGTTCAGATGTTCAGGTGTTCAGGTCTTCGCAGGTGTTCAGGTCTTTGCAGGTGTTCAGGTGTTCAGGTCTTTGCAGGTGTTCAGGTGTTCAGGTCTTTGCAGGTGTTCAGGTCTTCAGGTCTTCAGGTCTTCTTGATGAGCTTGTGCACGGACAGGAAGGCCTGCTGGAGGCCCAGACCCTGCACAGCGCTGCAGGCCTGGATCTCCCACAGCCGGTCCACATACTGCGCCAGGTCCAGCTGCTGAGAGACCTGGGGACAGAGAGAGAACACTAGGGAACACCAGAGAACACAGAGAGAACCTTAGAGAACAGAGAGAGAACATTAGAAAACAGAGAGAGAACATTAGAAAACAGAGAGAGAGAGCCTTAGAGAACAGAGAGAGAGAGCCTTAGAGAACATCAGAGAACAGAGAGAGAACCTTAGAGAACATCAGAGAACAGAGAGAGAACCTTAGAAAGCAGAGAGAGAACCTTAGAGAAGAGAGAGAGAGCATTATAGAACATCAGAGAACAGAGAGAGAACCGTAGAGAACATCAGAGAACAGAGAGAACCTTATAGAACAGAGAGAGAGCCTTAGAGAACAGAGAGAAAAACCTTAGAGAACCTTAGAGAACAGAGAGAGAACATCAGAGAACAGAGAGAGAACATCAGAGAACAGAGAGAGAACCTTAGAGAACAGAAACAGAACCTTAGAGAACAGAGATAGAGCCTTAGAGAACATCAGAGAACAGAAAGAGAACCTTAGAGAACAGAGAGAGAGACCCTTAGAGAACATCAGAGAACAGAAAGAGAACATCAGAGAACAGAAAGAGAACAGAAAGAGAACCTTAGAGAACAGAGAGAGAACCTCAGAGAACCTTAGAGAACAGAGAGAGAACATCAGAGAACAGAGAGAGAGCCTCAGAGAACCTTAGAGAACATCAGAGAACAGAGAGAGAATCTTAGAGAACCTTAGAGAACATCAGAGAACAGAGAGAGAACCTTAGAGAACAGAGAGAGAACCTTAGAGAACAGAGAGAGAGCCTTAGAGAACATCAGAGAACAGAGAGAGAAGATCAGAGAACAGAGAGAGAGCCTTAGAGAACATCAGAGAACAGAGAGAGAACATCAGAGAACCTTAGAGAACATCAGAGAACAGAGAGCGAACCTTAGAGAACAGAAAGAGAACATCAGAGAACATAGAGAGAGCCTGAGAGAACAGAGAGAGAACCTTAGAGAACAGAGAGAGAACCTCAGAGAACCTTAGAGAAGATCAGAGAACAGAGAGAGAACCTTAGAGAACAGAGAGAGAGCCTGAGAGAACAGGGAGAACCTCAGAGAACCTTAGAGAACAGAGAGAGACTATCAGAGAACAGAGAGAGAGTCTGAGAGAACAGGAAGAACCTCAAAGAACCTTAGAGAACAGAGAGAGAAGATCAGAGAACAGAGAGAGAGCCTTAGAGAACATCAGAGAACAGAGAGAGAACATCAGAGAACCTTAGAGAACATCAGAGAACAGAGAGCGAACCTTAGAGAACAGAGAGAGAGCCTTAGAGAACATCAGAGAACAGAGAGAGAACATCAGAGAACCTTAGAGAACATCAGAGAACAGAGAGCGAACCTTAGAGAACAGAAAGAGAACATCAGAGAACATAGAGAGAGCCTGAGAGAACAGAGAGAGAACCTTAGAGAACAGAGAGAGAACCTCAGAGAACCTTAGAGAAGATCAGAGAACAGAGAGAGAACCTTAGAGAACAGAGAGAGAGCCTGAGAGAACAGGGAGAACCTCAGAGAACCTTAGAGAACAGAGAGAGACTATCAGAGAACAGAGAGAGAGTCTGAGAGAACAGGAAGAACCTCAAAGAACCTTAGAGAACAGAGAGAGAATATCAGAGAACAGAGAGAGAGCCTGAGAGAACAGGGAGAACCTCAGAGAACCTTAGAGAACATCAGAGAACAGAGAGAGAACATCAGAGAACAGAGAGAGAGAACCTTAGAGAACAGAGAGAGAATATCAGAGAACAGAGAGAGAGAACCTTAGAGAACAGAGAAAGAACCTTAGAGAACAGAGAGAGAGCCTTAGAGAACCTCAGAGAACCTTAGAGAAGATAAGAGAACAGAGAGAGAACCTTAGAGAACAGAGAGAGAGCCTTAGAGAACCTCAGAGAACCTTAGAGAAGATCAGAGAACAGAGAGAGAACCTTAGAGAACAGAGAGAGAACATCAGAGAACAGAGAGAGAGCCTGAGAGAACAGAGAGAGAACCTCAGAGAACCGTAGAGAACATCAGAGAACAGAGAGAGAACCTTAGAGAACAGAGAGAGAACCTCAGAGAACAGAGAGAGAACAGAGAGAGAACATCAGAGAACATAGAGAGAGCCTTAGAGAACCTTAGAGAACATCAGAGAACAGAGAGAGAACCTTAGAGGACCTTAGAGAACATCAGAGAACAGAGAGAGAACCTTAGAGAGCCTTAGAGAACAGAGAGAGAACCTCAGAGAACCTTAGAGAACATCAGAGAACAGAGAGAGAAGATCAGAGAACAGAGAGAGAACCTTAGAGAGCCTTAGAGAACAGAGAGAGAACCTCAGAGAACCTTAGAGAACATTAGAGAACAGAGAGAGAACCTTAGAGAACAGAGAGAGAACATCAGAGAACAGAGAGAGAGCCTTAGAGAACAGAGAGAGAACCTTAGAGAACAGAGAGAGAACCTCAGAGAACCTTAGAGAAGATCAGAGAACAGAGAGAGAACCTTAGAGAACCTTAGAGAAGATCAGAGAACAGAGAGAGAACCTTAGAGAACAGAAAGAGAACCTCAGAGAACCTTAGAGAAGATCAGAGAACAGAGAGAGAACCTTAGAGAACAGAGAGAGAACATCAGAGAACAGAGAGAGAACCTTAGAGAACAGAGAGAGAACATCAGAGAACAGAGAGAGAGCCTGAGAGAACAGAGAGAATCTCAGAGAACCTTAGAGAACATCAGAGAACCTTAGAGAACAGAGAGAGAACATCAGAGAACAGAGAGAGAGCCTGAGAGAACAGAGAGAACCTCAGAGAACCTTAGAGAACATCAGAGAACAGAGAGAGAACCTTAGAGAACATCAGAGAACAGAGAGAGAACCTTAGAGAACAGAGACAGAACCTTAGAGAACAGAGAGAGAGCCTTAGAGAACCTCAGAGAACCTTAGAGAAGATCAGAGAACCGAGAGAGAACCTTAGAGAACAGAGAGAGAGCCTGAGAGAACAGAGAGAGAACCTCAGAGAACATCAGAGAACAGAGAGAGAGCCTTAGAGAACATCAGAGAACAGAGAGAGAACCTCAGAGAACATCAGAGAACAGAGAGAGAACCTTAGAGAACCTCAGAGAACCTTAGAGAAGATCAGAGAACAGAGACAGAACCTTAGAGAACAGAGAGAGAGCCTTAGAGAACCTCAGAGAACTTTAGAGAAGATCAGAGAACAGAGAGAGAACCTTAGAGAACAGAGAGAGAGCCTTAGAGAACCTCAGAGAACTTTAGAGAAGATCAGAGAACAGAGAGAGAACCTTAGAGAACAGAGAGAGAGCCTGAGAGAACAGAGAGAGAACCTCAGAGAACATCAGAGAACAGAGAGAGAACCTTAGAGAACCTCAGAGAACCTCAGAGAACCTTAGAGAACAGAGAGAGAACATCAGAGAACAGAGAGAGAGCCTGAGAGAACAGAGAGAACCTCAGAGAACCTTAGAGAACATCAGAGAACAGAGAGAGAACATCAGAGAACAGAGAGAGAACCTTAGAGAACAGAGAGAGAGCCTTATGGCGCATTCACACTACAACGCGGAGCTCGCTTTAAGCGTGCCGAGCCGTGCAGGGCCTGTTTTTGGTTGCGCTCACACTCGGCCTAGTTTTGGCCCGGGGCTACTTTTTCACCTTTTTTCTGGCCCGACTAAATCGTGGTTCTATCGAGGCCAACAACCAGGCTGAGTCGGGCTGAGTTTGCTAAACTAGAGAGAGAATCGATGTCAAAGGGGCTACAACTACAACAAGATGAACATATTTGACCGTGATGTAATTGTAATACACGTTTCAAAATGATGCCGAAGTAACAACATACTGATACCGGTTAGTAAAAACCATGAATTAATGCTTTGACTAGTCTGCAGAAAGACGGCAGGCGAAAAACCTTTTAAAATGCGTGTTTTCTAAATGGAGCTTGGCTAAGCTAACGCAGTATATGCTCCGACCGTCCACACTCACAACAACGGCCTACAGACATAAATAAACCAGCGACTGTATTCGCCATGACACAGACAGTC
The DNA here is from genome assembly GCF_949606895.1 of Notothenia rossii. Taxonomy (NCBI): domain Eukaryota; kingdom Metazoa; phylum Chordata; class Actinopteri; order Perciformes; family Nototheniidae; genus Notothenia; species Notothenia rossii. Next base: position 191,046 of record NC_136901.1, on the reverse strand, counting down.
TGCGGTTTGGACTTGTTTAACTTTTGTCTAGTTTCTGAACAGATATGAAGAGCTGTGAGTTCTGAGTGCTAAGAGCTAACGGCTGTGTTGTTTTTCTGGGGCGCTCATTGAAGATGACGTCACGGCTCCGCCTACACTGTGTTACTATAGATACTACCCCAGTTCCTAAACTGTAATGTGAGCGCAGCATTAAAGTGAGCCGGGCCTAATAAGGCCTTACCAAATCGAGCGAGGCCGAGCGAGGCCTGTAGTGTAAATGTGCCATTAGAGAACATCCGAGAACAGAGAGAGAACTTTAGAGAACAGAGACAGAACCTTAGAGAACAGAGAGAGAGCCTGAGAGAACAGAGAGAGGACCTCAGAGAACCTTAGAGAACCTCAGAGAACAGAGAGAGAACCTTAGAGAACAGAGAGAGAACCTTAGAGAACAGAGAGAGAGAGCCTTAGAGAACAGAGAGAGAACAGAGAGATAACCTTAGTTCTGGTTCTGTATGTTCTGGTTCTGTATGATGAGGTTTTGGTTCTGTTTTATGTAGTTCTGGTTCTCTATGTTCTGGTTCTGAATGATGTAGTTATGGTTCTTTATGTTCTGGTTCTCAATGATGTAGTTATGGTTCTTTATGTTCTGGTTCTGAATGATGTAGTTATGGTTCTTTATGTTCTGGTTCTGTATGATGTAGTGCTGGTTCTGTATGTTCTGGTTCTGTATTATGTAGTTCTGGTTCTGTATGTTCTGGTTCTGTATGTTCTGGTTCTGAATGATGTAGTTATGGTTCTTTATGTTCTGGTTCTGTATGATGAAGTGCTTGTTCTGTATGTTCTGGTTCTAAATGATGTAGTTATGGTTCTGTATGTTCTGGTTCTGAATGATGTAGTGATGGTTCTGTATTATGTAGTTCTGGTTCTGTATGTTCTGGTTCTGTATTATGTAGTTCGGGTTCTGTATGCTCTGGTTCTGATAATGTAGTTATGGTTCTGTATGCTCTAGTTCTGTATGTTCTGTATTATGTAGTTCCGGTTCTGTATGTTCTGGTTCTGTATGATGTAGTGCTGGTTCTGTATGCTCTGGTTCTGAATGATGTAGTTATGGTTCTGTATGCTCTAGTTCTGTATGTTCTGTATTATGTAGTTCTGGTTCTGTATGTTCTGGTTCTGTATGATGTAGTGCTGGTTATGTAGGTTCTGGTTCTGAATGATGTAGTGCTGGTTCTGTATGCTCTGGTTCTGAATGATGTAGTTATGGTTCTGTATGTTCTGGTTCTGTATTATGTAGTTCTGGTTCTTTATGTTCTGGTTCTGAATGATGTAGTACTGGTTCTATATTATGTAGTTCTGGTTCTGTATGTTCTGGTTCTGAATGATGTAGTTATGGTTCTGTATGTTCTGTTTCTGTATTATTTAGTGCTGGTTCTGTATGTTCTGGTTCTGAATGATGTAGTTATGGTTCTGTATTATGTAGTTCTGGTTCTGTATGTTCTGGTTCTGAATGATGTAGTGCTGGTTCTGTATTATGTAGTTCTGATTATGTATGTTCTGGTTCTGAATGATGTAGTTATGGTTCTGTATGTTCTGGTTCTGTATTATGTAGTGCTGGTTCTGTATGTTCTGGTTCTGAATGATATAGTTCTGGTTCTGTATTATGTAGTTCTGATTCTGTATGTTCTGGTTCTGAATGATGTAGTTCTGTTTCTGTGTGTTCTGGTTCTGTATTATGTAGTTCTGGTTCTGTATGATGTGGTTCTGAATGATGTAGTGCTGATTATGTATGTTCTGGTTCTGTATGTTCTGGTTCTGTATTCTGTAGTTCTGGTTCTGTATGTTCTGGTTCTCTATTATGTAGTTCTGGTTCTGTATTATGTAGTGCTGGTTCTGTATGTTCTGGTTCTGAATGATGTAGTTATGGTTCTGTATTATGTAGTTCTGGTTCTGTATGTTCTGGTTCTGAATGATGTAGTGCTGGTTCTGTATTATGTAGTTCTGATTATGTATGTTCTGGTTCTGAATGATGTAGTTATGGTTCTGTATGTTCTGGTTCTGTATTATGTAGTGCTGGTTCTGTATGATGTAGTGCTGGTTCTGTATGTTCTGGTTCTGAATGATGTAGTTCTGGTTCTGTATGTTCTGGTTCGGAATGATGTAGTGCTGGTTCTGGATTATGTAGTTCTGGTTCTGTTTGATCTGGTTCTGAATGATGTAGTTATGGTTCTGTATGTTCTGGTTCTGTATTATGTAGTGCTGGTTCTGTATGTTCTGGTTCTGAATGATGTAGTTCTGGTTCTGTATTATGTGGTTTTGGTTCTGTATGTTCTGGTTCTGAATGATGTAGTTATGGTTCTGTGTGTTCTGGTTCTGTATTATGTAGTTCTGGTTCTGTATGATCTGGTTCTGAATGATGTAGTGCTGGTTCTGTATTATGTAGTTATGGTTCTGTATGATCTGGTTCTGAATGATGTAGTGCTGGTTCTGTATTATGTAGTTCTGGTTCTGTATGTTCTGGTTCTGAATGATGTAGTTATGGTTCTGTATGTTCTGGTTCTGAATGATGTAGTTATGGTTCTGTATGTTATTGTTCTGTATTATGTAGTTCTGGTTCTGTATGTTCTGGTTCTGAATGATGTAGTGCTAGTTCTGTATGTTCTGGTTCTAAATGATATAGTTATGGTTCTGTATGTTCTGGTTCTGTATTATGTAGTTCTGGTTCTGTATGTTCTGGTTCTGAATGATGTAGTGCTAGTTCTGTATGTTCTGGTTCTGAATGATGTAGTTATGGTTCTGTATGTTCTGGTTCTGTATTATGTAGTGCTGGTTCTGTATGTTCTGGTTCTGAATGATGTAGTTCTGGTTCTGTATGTTAGGGTTCTGTATTATGTAGTTCTGGTTCTGTATGATCTGGTTCTGAATGATGTAGTGCTGGTTCTTTATTATGTAGTTATGGTTCTATATGTTCTGGTTCTGTATGATATAGTGCTGATTATGTATGTTCTGGTTCTGTATGTTCTGGTTCTGTATTATGTAGTGCTGTTTCTGTATGATGTAGTGCTGGTTCTGTATGTTCTGGTTCGGAATGATGTATGCTGGTTATGTATTATGTAGTTCTGGTTCTGTATGATCTGGTTCTGAATGATGGAGTGCTGGTTCTGTATTATGTAGTTCTGGTTCTGTATGTTCTGGTTCTGAAGGATGTAGTTCTGGTTCTGTATGTTCTGGTTCTGAATGATGTAGTGCTGGTTCTGTGTTATGTAGTTCTGGTTCTGTATGTTCTGGTTCTGAATGATGTAGTTATGGTTCTGTATGTTATTGTTCTGTATTATGTAGTTCTGGTTCTGTATCTTCTGGTTCTGAATGATGTAGTGCTAGTTCTGTATGTTCTGGTTCTAAATGATATAGTTATGGTTATGTATGTTCTGGTTTTGTATGCTCTGGTTCTGTATATTCTGGTTCTGAATGATGTAGTGCTGGTTCTGTATGCTCTGTTTCTGTATGTTCTGGTTCTGAATGATGTAGTTCTGTATGTTCTGGTTCTGAATGATGTAGTTCTGGTTCTGTATGTTCTGTTTCTGAATAATGTAGTTCTGTATGTTCTGGTTCTGAATGATGTAGTTCTGGTTCTGTATGTTCTGGTTCTGAATGATGTAGTTATTGTTCTGTATGCTCTGGTTCTGTTTGATGTAGTTATGGTTCTGAATGATGTAGTTCTGTATGTTCTGGTTCTGTATGATGTAGTGCTGGTTCTGTATGTTCTGGTTCTGAATGATGTAGTTATTGTTCTGTATGCTCTGGTTCTGTTTGATGTAGTTATGGTTCTGTATGCTCTAGTTCGGTATGCTCTGTATGATGTAGTTATGGTTCTGTATGTTCTGGTTCTGAATGATGTAGTTATGGTTCTTTATGTGCTGGTTCTGTATGATGTAGTGCTGGTTCTGTATGTTCTGGTTCTGTATTATGTAGTTCTGGTTCTGTATGTTCTGGTTTTGTATGTTCTGGTTCTGAATGATGTAGTTATGGTGCTTTATGTTGTGGTTCTGTATGATGTAGTGCTTGTTCTGTATGTTCTGGTTCTAAATGATGTAGTTATGGTTCTGTATGTTCTGGTTCTGAATGATGTAGTGATGGTTCTGTATTATGTAGTTCTGGTTCTGTATGTTCTGGTTCTGTATTATGTAGTTCTGGTTCTGTATGCTCTGGTTCTGAATAATGTAGTTATGGTTCTGTATGCTCTAGTTCTGTATGTTCTGTATTATGTAGATCTGGTTCTGTATGTTCTGGTTCTGTATGATGTAGTGCTGGTTCTGTAGGTTCTGGTTCTGAATGATGTAGTGCTGGTTCTGTATGCTCTGGTTCTGAATGATGTAGTTATGGTTCTGTATGTTCTGGTTCTGTATTATGTAGTTCTGGTTCTTTATGTTCTGGTTCTGAATGATGTAGTACTGGTTCTATATTATGTAGTTCTGGTTCTGTATTTTCTGGTTCTGAATGATGTAGTTATGGTTCTGTATGTTCTGGTTCTGTATATGTAGTGCTGGTTCTGTATGTTCTGGTTCTGAATGATGTAGTTATGGTTCTGTATTATGTAGTTATGGTTCTGTGTGTTCTGGTTCTGTATAATGTCGTGCTGATTATGTATGTTCTGGTTCTGTATGTTCTGGTTCTGTATTATGTAGTGCTGTTTCTGTATGATGTAGTGATGGTTCTGTATGTTCTGGTTCTGAATTATGTAGTTCTGGTTCTGTATGTTCTGGTTCGGAATGATGTAGTGCTGGTTATGTATTATGTAGTTCTGGTTCTGTATGATCTGGTTCTGAATGATGTAGTGCTGGTTCTGTATTATGTAGTTCTGGTTCTGTATGTTCTGGTTCTGAATGATGTAGTTATGGTTCTGTATGTTCTGGTTCTGAATGATGTAGTTATGGTTCTGTATGTTATTGTTCTGTATTATGTAGTTCTGGTTCTGTATGTTCTGGTTCTGAATGATGTAGTGCTAGTTCTGTATGTTCTGGTTCTAAATGATATAGTTATGGTTATGTATGTTCTGGTTTTGTATGCTCTGGTTCTGTATGTTCTGGTTCTGAATGATGTAGTTATGGTTCTGTATGTTCTGGTTATGTATGAAGTAGTGCTGGTTCTGTATGCTCTGTTTCTGTATGTTCTGGTTCTGAATGATGTAGTTATGGTTCTGTATGTTCTGGTTCTGTATTATGTAGTGCTGGTTCTGTATGTTCTGGTTCTGAATGATGTAGTTCTGGTTCTGTATTATGTAGTTCTGGTTCTGTATGTTCTGGTTCTGAATGATGTAGTTATGGTTCTGTGTGTTAGGGTTCTGTATTATGTAGTTCTGGTTCTGTATGATCTGGTTCTGAATGATGTAGTGCTGGTTCTTTATTATGTAGTTATGGTTCTATATGTTCTGGTTCTGTATGATGTAGTGCTGATTATGTATGTTCTGGTTCTGTATGTTCTGGTTCTGTATTATGTAGTGCTGTTTCTGTATGATGTAGTGCTGGTTCTGTATGTTCTGGTTCGGAATGATGTATGCTGGTTATGTATTATGTAGTTCTGGTTCTGTATGATCTGGTTCTGAATGATGGAGTGCTGCTTCTGTATTATGTAGTTCTGGTTCTGTATGTTCTGCTTCTGAAGGATGTAGTTCTGGTTCTGTATGTTCTGGTTCTGAATGATGTAGTGCTGGTTCTGTGTTATGTAGTTCTGGTTCTGTATGTTCTGGTTCTGAATGATGTAGTTATGGTTCTGCATGTTATTGTTCTGTATTATGTAGTTCTGGTTCTGTATCTTCTGGTTCTGAATGATGTAGTGCTAGTTCTGTATGTTCTGGTTCTAAATGATATAGTTATGGTTATGTATGTTCTGGTTTTGTATGCTCTGGTTCTGTATGTTCTGGTTCTGAATGATGTAGTGCTGGTTCTGTATGCTCTGTTTCTGTATGTTCTGGTTCTGAATGATGTAGTTCTGTATGTTCTGGTTCTGAATGATGTAGTTCTGGTTCTGTATGTTCTGGTTCTGAATGATGTAGTTCTGTATGTTCTGGTTCTGAATGATGTAATTCTGGTTCTGTATGTTCTGGTTCTGAATGATGTAGTTATGGTTCTGAATGATGTAGTTCTGTATGTCCTGGTTCTGTATGATGTAGTGCTGGTTCTGTATGTTCTGGTTCTGAATGATGTAGTTATTGTTCTGTATGCTCTGGTTCTGTTTGATGTAGTTATGGTTCTGTATGCTCTAGTTATGTATGCTCTGTATGATGTAGTTCTGGTTCTGTATGTTCTGGTTCTGAATGATGTAGTGCTGGTTCTGTATGTCCTGTATGATGTAGTCCTGGTTCTGTATGTTCTGGTTCTGAATGATGTAGTTATGGTTCTGTATGCTCTGTATTATGTAGTTCTGGTTCTGTATGTTCTGGTTCTGAATGATGTAGTTATGGTTCTGTATGCTCTGGTTCTGTATGATGTAGTGTTGGTTCTGTGTGCTCTGGTTCTGTATGTTCTGGTTCTGAATGATGTAATTCTGTATGTTCTGGTTCTGAATGATATAGTGCTGGTTCTGCAGGCGGTTCTGCTGGTTCCGTACCTCCCTGATGGTCATGGAGTTGGGCCTGTCCTTCTTGTTGGCCAGAACTATGAGAGGAACGTCTCTGAGGTTCTCCTCACTCAGAACCTTCTTCAGGACCTTCTGGGCCTCAGGCAGTCGAGCCGGGTCGCTGCTGTCCACGACGAAGACCAGGGCCCGGCAGTCCTCCAGGTAGAACCTGAAGGGGGGGTTTGTTCACATGTTTGTTGTATATATTTTGGTCTGTTGTTGTTGTTGTTGTTGTTGTTGTTTACCTCCAGTTGGCTCTCATACTCTTCTGCCCTCCCACGTCCCAGATAGTGAGAGACGTCTTCTTGTCCAGATCCAGAGTCCCCACGTTGAAGCCGATGGTGGGAGACGTGTCCATAACCTGGGACACAACAACACTTGTTATTGTTTACACCTCGGAGACAACAACACCTGTTATTGTTTAGTGTGTAAACATGAGGCTCACCTGTCCGGTCAGCAGCCGGGCCAACAGAGTGGATTTACCTGCAGAGTCCAAACCCATCAGGATCACCTGAACTCAGGAAGGACAGGTACACATCAACACGTATCAATATACAATACATGAAGTCAATATAATTAATACAACCAATATAAATGATCACAGTCTGTTGTACGCTGCACATTAAGTAAAAGGAGCTCAGATAGATCTACCTGAGGGGCTCAGGTGAGATTTACCTGAGGGGCTCTGGAGCTGTGAGACAAACCCATTAATAATATTCTTCTTCTTCTTCTTCTTCTTCTTCTGTGAACCTTCTTCTTCTCTCAAAACGACAGACTGAAACTCACCTGTCCAGTGTCTCTCAGGTGTGTTCAGCAGCAGCCAATTAGAGCAGCCCATGGGACCATGTGACCCGTCTGACTGCATTTCTGAACCTGAGTTTTCTGCTGATTTACATCATCAGAAACTGCCCTGAGATTATATTCAAAGTACCTGAGGCAGGGACACGTATATATAATATGCGTTTAATAAATACTCGAAATACTCAGAGACAGGGACAGGTATACATAGTGTGTTTAATACTCAGAGACAGGTATACATAGAGTGTGTTTAATACTCAGAGACAGGTATACATAGAGTGTGTTTAATACTCAGAGACAGGTATACATAGAGTGTGTTTAATACTCAGAGACAGGTATACATAGAGTGTGTTTAATACTCAGAGACAGGTATACATAGAGTGTGTTTAATACTCAGAGACAGGTATACATAGAGTGTGTTTAATACTCAGAGACAGGTATACATAGAGTGTGTTTAATACTCAGAGACAGGTATACATAGAGTGTGTTTAATACTCAGAGACAGGTATACATAGAGTGTGTTTAATACTCAGAGACAGGTATACATAGAGTGTGTTTAATACTCAGAGACAGGTATACATAGAGTGTGTTTAATACTCAGAGACAGGTATACATAGAGTGTGTTTAATACTCAGAGACAGAGACAGGTATACATAGAGTGTGTTTAATACTCAGAGACAGAGACAGGTATACATAGTGTGTTTAATACTCAGAGACAGAGACAGGTATACATAGTGTGTTTAATACTCAGAGACAGAGACAGGTATACATAGAGTGTGTTTAATACTCAGAGACAGAGACAGGTATACATAGAGTGTGTTTAATACTCAGAGACAGAGACAGGTATACATAGAGTGTGTTTAATACTCAGAGACAGAGACAGGTATACATAGAGTGTGTTTAATACTCAGAGACAGAGACAGGTATACATAGTGTGTTTAATACTCAGAGACAGAGACAGGTATACATAGTGTGTTTAATACTCAGACAGAGACAGGTATACATAGAGTGTGTTTAATACTCAGAGACAGAGACAGGTATACATAGAGTGTGTTTAATACTCAGAGACAGAGACAGGTATACATAGTGTGTTTAATACTCAGAGACAGAGACAGGTATACATAGAGTGTGTTTAATACTCAGAAACAGAGACAGGTATACATAGTGTGTTTAATACTCAGAGACAGAGACAGGTATACATAGTGTGTTTAATACTCAGAGACAGAGACAGGTATACATAGAGTGTGTTTAATACTCAGAGACAGAGACAGGTATACATAGAGTGTGTTTAATACTCAGAGACAGAGACAGGTATACATAGTGTGTTTAATACTCAGAGACAGAGACAGGTATACATAGAGTGTGTTTAATACTCAGAGACAGAGACAGGTATACATACTGTGTTTAATACTCAGAGACAGAGACAGGTATACATAGAGTGTGTTTAATACTCAGAGACAGAGACAGGTATACATAGAGTGTGTTTAATACTCAGAGACAGAGACAGGTATACATAGAGTGTGTTTAATACTCAGAGACAGAGACAGGTATACATAGTGTGTTTAATACTCAGAGACAGAGACAGGTATACATAGAGTGTGTTTAATACTCAGAGACAGGTATATATAGAGTGTGTTTAATACTCAGAGACAGGTATACATAAGAGGTTTCTTAATACTCAAATTTCCCCTCCTCGACTCCTCGACTCCTCGGTCCTCCGGTAGTGGTCCGGAAATGAATTTCAGCGCGCCATGTTGAAGGACATCTCATTTCTCTAAATGCACATCGAGGACCGAGCATCGAGCATCGAGGCGGCTCTCTGGAGGAGCTCTAACCGAGGAGAGAGGAGAGAGGAGAGAGGAGAGAGGAGAGAGGAGAGAGGAGAGAGGAGAGAGGAGGCTCTCTGGAGGAGCTATAACCGAGGAGAGAGGAGAGAGGAGGCTCTCTGGAGGAGCTATAACCGAGGAGAGAGGAGAGAGGAGAGAGGAGGCTCTCTGGAGGAGCTATAACCGAGGAGAGAGGAGAGAGGAGGCTCTCTGGAGGAGCTCTAACCGAGGAGAGAGGAGAGAGGAGAGAGGAGGCTCTCTGGAGGAGCTATAACCGAGGAGAGAGGAGAGAGGAGAGAGGAGGCTCTCTGGAGGAGCTATAACCGAGGAGAGAGGAGAGAGGAGAGAGGAGGCTCTCTGGAGGAGCTATAACCGATGAGAGAGGAGAGAGGAGAGAGGAGGCTCTCTGGAGGAGCTCTAACCGAGGAGAGAGGAGAGAGGAGAGAGGAGGCTCTCTGGAGGAGCTATAACCGAGGAGAGAGGAGAGAGGAGAGAGGAGAGAGGAGGCTCTCTGGAGGAGCTATAACCGATGAGAGAGGAGAGAGGAGAGAGGAGGCTCTCTGGAGGAGCTATAACCGAGGAGAGAGGAGAGAGGAGAGAGGAGAGAGGAGAGAGGAGAGAGGAGGCTCTCTGGAGGAGCTATAACCGAGGAGAGAGGAGAGAGGAGAGAGGAGAGAGGAGGCTCTCTGGAGGAGCTCTAACCGAGGAGACACTGATGGGTCCTCCACGGCTCCTCCACGGATGCATTTCCGGGAACGGTGGAGGCGTGACGCACGGCCGGACTTATCTCAGCCAATCACAGCTCTGCATGCATCGTCTGGATATTAATTTATTAACTGCTCTCATCGCAATGTTTCCAGAGAGAACAGCTGAGAGGTCCGTGCAGAAAGCAGAGCAGTGTGTATAATATATATCACTCAGTGTAACAGACCTACTCTCTGTATCTGCTTTAGTTTAGTAGATATCTACAAACACAGAGTCCAGATGTTTCTAAAACCATTTAGTGCTTCACAAAATAAAATACACAACGGCTGTAGCCTGTTTTAGGAGATGTAGGTGTGTGTGGTACAGTGTGTAGGTGTGTGTGTGGTACAGTGTGTAGTTGTGTGTGGTACAGTCTATCGGTGTGTGTGTGGTACAGTGCGTAGGTGTGTGTGTGGTACAGTGTGTAGGTGTGTGTGGTACAGTGCGTAGATGCGGCGGACAGACAGGTCTCAGTTGGTTTGGTGTCCTCTGCTTACTTTTAATACTTGTACAACTTTTGGCCCGGGGGGGGGGGGGGGCGATATATCCAGTCTCTGATTGTGTTACGTTATTATGAGAGTGCTCTCTTGTTTGATTCTGAAATTGTATATATTTATATAAACATGTGTGTGTGTGTGTCCGCCCGCGTGTCCGCATCTGTAGCCTGTTATTGTCTCATTACACCGCACTGTGAATGAATCAAAGTAAATATCTAAGTGGTCATGAACACATCTGTCCATCAGACAGATTGCTGCTGTGCCTCCTGTCATCATTAATGGACGTCTCTTTAAAATGACCGCTCAGAGGAGAGGAGTTCTCATTTCTCTAACCGCCTGCTGCTTCCACTCCTCTCTCCTCAGTTCCCTTCCTCCGCTCGCATCTCCTGTGGGTGGCACCAAGTCTCGGGGATAGGAGTCGAGGAGGGGAAATTTGAGTATTGACAAACCTCTATAGAGTGGGTTTAATACTCAGAGACAGGTATACATAGAGTGTGTTTAATACTCAGAGACAGAGACAGGTATACATAGAGTGTGTTTAATACTCAGAGACAGAGACAGGTATACATATAGTGTGTTTAATACTCAGAGACAGAGACAGGTATACATATAGTGTGTTTAATACTCAGAGACAGGTATATATAATGTATGTACTCAGGGACAGGTATATATAATATGTGTGTTATTAATAATATTACTCCCCTCCCCTCCTCCAAGAACAGCGCGCAGGAGGCGGCTCTTCCCCCGGGAGGAGGAGCTTCTCTCCGGGTATAAGTTTGGCTCTTCCCGCCTCCTCCCTCTTTCTTCTGGACCTTCTCCGCGACTCCTTGCTCCCCCCTCCGGATCTTCTACTTCACTATGGGCTTCGGAGACCTCAGAGCCGCCTCCGGGCTGAAGGTGCTGAACGGGTTCCTGTCGGAGCGCAGCTACATCGAGGGGTGAGACAGAAACACAAGAGAGGAAGAAATAAGGCTTATTCACAGGGAGAGAAACTGCAGACACACGCAGCCATCTTGGCTCCGCGCTGAGCTAACAGTTAGCTGTTAGCAGAGTTAAAGTGTTTAAATGTGACTAATTGAACCGTCACGGGGCTCTAAAGTGTCCGCGGATCAGTCTCAAAGACTGTAATCTGTCATCTTAAGAGTTAGAGTTTAGTTTCAGCCCAGTTATTGATGGTCTATAGGCTAAAGAAGTGTCGTGTGTTAGCAAGCAGCCACATGGTGCTAACAGAGCTGCTGTGACGTGTGACTTCAATCTGAAAACCTTTATTAGTCCCGCAGCGCGGACAGGCACAGCGTCACAGAAGGTGAACATTGATAAATAAAAAACTTAAAATAAACGTACACAACCATGGCTGTAGAAACTAGTAGTAGCAGCAGTTTTAAAAGTTCCATAAATATCATTTTAATGAGACCTTTTAATAATTATGATGGAGCTGTTTTTAAAAGTATTACTGTATTAAATGTTACTCCAGTGATCTGAAGCACATCAGCTAACTGCTAATAGTTCATATGAAGATCATATCAGTGCCGTTCATTAGATTAAATAAGGGTAACGTTTTCAGCGAGTGATGCTAACTTAGTACCAAGGTGTGTGTGTGAGTGAGTGCACCTGTGTGTGTGCAGGTTGATGATGATCACACTCACCATCTTTCGGCTGAACCGTGATGTCACCCTTTGATCTGAAACCTGCTCACTGTGTATATATATATATGTGTATATATATATATATATATATATATATATATATAATTAATTCAGAGTAACCGGTAACTCTCCCAGGTGTTGACCTCACCACCTGTGTGCTGACATCACTTCCTGTATGCAGGTACGTCCCCTCTCAGGCGGACGTGGCGGTGTTCGACTCTCTGTCCGGCGCCCCGTCAGCTGACCTGGTCCATGCGCTGCGCTGGTACCACCACATCCTGTCCTACAGCCAGAGGAGCAGGTGAGGAGCACAGGTGTGTGTGTGTGTGTGTGTGTGTGATGTCACTGTGTTAAGCACCTCCCAGGTGTGTGTGATGTCACTGTGTTAAGCCCCGCCTCCTCTCTCAGCCTCCCAGGTGTGAAGAAGCCTCTCGGTCAGTACGGCCCTCCAGGATTGGCCGACACCACCTCAGGCTCCGCCCCCTCAGCCGCCAAGGAGGAAGACGACGACGACATCGACCTGTTCGGCTCCGACGAGGAGGTGAGGTCATCGTGAAGTCAGTCTGAAGTGTTGATCCCTGCGTTTAGTCTTGTTTATGTTTACCTGTGTGTTTACCTGTGTTTGTCAGGAGGACGAGGAGGCAGAGCGTCTGAAGGAGGAACGTCTGGCTCAGTATGCCGCGAAGAAATCAAAAAGTGAGTGACAGATAGAAACCGACCAATCCCTGCGCCGCTCTATGATGATCAACCAATCACCATCTTTCGACTGACCCCTGATGGACACCATGTTTTATTCTGAGAGACTCGGGTTGCCGACTTTCACTCGGCTGGTGATCTGTTGCCACGGTAACTGACTCCTCCCCCTCCTCCACAGAGCCCACCATCATCGCCAAGTCTTCTCTCCTATTGGACGTCAAGCCGTGGGACGACGAGACGGACATGAAGCAGCTGGAGGCTCTCGTGAGGAGCATCAGCATGGAGGGGCTGCTCTGGGGACAGTGTGAGTGTTTAATATATATATATGCATACATGCATACATACATACATACATACATGCATACATACATATATACATACATACATGCATACATACATACATACATACATACATGCATACATACATAGCACGGGTTGATGATGTTCTCTACCATCTTTCGGCTGAAATATGTGATGATTCTCTTTGAGCTGAAACCTGCGATCTGCATTATATATTGACTGTACATTAGTGTGTATATATATATATATATATATATATATATATATATATATATATATATATATATATATATATATATATATATAGTAGGGATGTCCCGATCACCTTTTTTTGCTTCCGATCATTTGATTTTGACAATTTGCCGATACCGATTTTTCCCGATCGTTATGCAATGCATTAAGAGGAAAAAAAGCATTCAAGTTGTCCCTTAAGGTTATTTTTGTATTTAAATTGGATATTCTATCCAACATGGATATAGCTTCTTTCTTTCACAGCAGCATTGGATCAGTTCAGTTGTGCAGCATTGGATCAAAATAAAGCTTTCAGTACTCGTTAGCTTACTGCTACAATTAGACACTGCGCCCACTCTGTTGCCAGATTTGAGAGAAATAAGCAGGTCTATGAAGACAAGCCCCAAAGAAGCAACACATACATGATGTGTAATTTGAAACCAAAACTAAGGCCTCAGGATGACTTTACGACTTGAACATGGGCATTTTTGTTTTGTAACATTGAATAAAAAAAGAAAAAAATCCCGATCCCCTTCTCCCGATTCCGATCTTTTGAAAATCACGTGATCGGCTCCGATCCCCGATCACGTCATCGGATCATCTCTAGAAGTGAGTGTAAATGTATTATAATAAATTAATGTGTATGTGTTTCAGCTAAACTTTTGCCCGTGGGTTACGGCATCCAGAAACTTCAGATCAACTGCGTGATCGAGGACGACAAGGTATTAAAATATATCTATACTTTAATATCTAGTATATATTACCTTAATTACACACTGCTATATATATATATATATATATATATATATATATTTATATATACACACACACACACACAAAATATCAATCCTGTTGAACACAACAATATTCAGGAAACTGTCAGGGCTTCTTAACATTGAACAACCTATTCATGTGTAAGGGTTAGGGGTTAACCTGTTAGGCCCCAAAGACCCCGCCGGCAGGGCTTTCTTTTTTTTCACGACACTGTTTCTCAGGGGTTCTTAATATTAAAGAAACTATGAATGTGTCATACCCTTCTAACGGGAAGAAACTCAGCTAACAGATCATGCGAACCCTTTTTACCGAAACAAAACACAAGTCTCACAAGAAGGGTCTAAATGAGCCCTGAGTGAAAACATGCTTACGCACTTAGCACAGAACTCTAGCTATACCGATCGATATACTTACTGGATCTGCACAAACAAGCTTAGCTAACATCCTGAGAGTCCACAGATTATAGAAGTATAAGGATCATCACTGAGCGATCAGAGCTCGTGACAGGGGAAGCAAACACAGACAACACGCGACGTAGCTTTAGCTAAACACGGAGATATGCTCACCGTAGCTGTTATTCTGATCAAAACTCGTATTCAATGGTTTTAAAACGTTAGCGCAGCTTCCGGTTTTTGCTACGTGTCACTCTCACTCCTTGTTTGATAACGTGTATGTGGAGCTTCCCCTCGATTCCTTTGGCTCTAGTGGTTAAAAAGAGATGTCAATCCAAATCGACCAATGGGTTCCAGAGAAAGGTCACATTTCCCTTGTTTTGCATCAAATCTTCATACAGGGTACTTATTATATTTTATAGTTTGGATTCCTAAAGCTTTTAGTCTAATATCCCATCATCCAAGGGTAGTTTCCACTAGAAGTTGTTTTCTTTTGGATGGACACAATAATTTACATTTCTTTACTATGTTCAATCTGAATTTACTTTAAAATAAAAACATCTTTATTGATTATGACTCTTCTACATCCAACTCACAGGTTTATCATTACTTTGAGAAAAAAGATGATTAATTTAACCTTTTTTAGAAGTGGTGTGTGTGTGTGTGTCTAATGGTAATATGATGTGTTCCAGGTGGGCACAGACATGCTGGAGGAACAGATCACAGCGTTCGAAGACTTCGTTCAGTCGATGGACGTCGCCGCCTTCAACAAGATCTGATCGATGTTTCAAACAATAAAACCAATTCAGCACCAAATACTGTCTCTGATTATATTACTGATACGCAGCACCTACAGATGTGTTTAAATTCAATATATTGATATTACAGGTGTGTGTGTTAGGGGTTTCACAACTACCAATAATTACGATTCGACAAGTTTTTCAAAATAGTAGTCGACTAGTTGTTGCGTCATAAAGACACACAAAGTGGTGTAACACTGTATTTTGTATTGCAATGCATACAGCTACGTTAAACACAAACAAAGCAGCATTTGAATTTGGGTTACATGGCTGATTAAATAAAAAACAGTAACTGGACTCACCAAAAACTCTTAAGAACACAAATGCAGTGCGCATTGCTCAACACTTTACTCGCTGTCACTGTCCTCCTCGATAACGATGTCCACCCTTCCAGGTGTTTTGGTTTGTGTTGAGGAAGACCAAAGCATCAACATGTGAGGGAAGGAGGCGTGACCGCTGTCGGGTGGCAGTGGTGCCTGCCAGGGAAAGCATCCGTTCACTTGGGGTGCTGGTGTAGCTCCTGAAAGCTTGGCTAAACGGGGGGATCGTTTTGTGCCCACCACTTCGGAGGGTTATCCATTGTGTGGCGTCTGCTGGCAGTAATCCCGTAGCTCATCCGCGCCACTGCTGACCCGTGCTTTCTTGTTGCGCTCGAAAGGAGGTCCAAACAGCTGTTCAAAGAGGGGGTGCTAGTGGAGCACGCTCGTGAACTTAAAGCGCCGGAGCTGAAACTCAAACTAGAGTGCATAGGCGCGACGCATTTGCACATATTGACGAGTACCCCTGAATGTCGGACGTGTTTTCCTGGAGCATTTTGCAAAGAACATCCGGCTTCGTAGTACAGGCCTCTGGTGTATGTGTGTGTTAGCCCAGGTGTGTGTGTGTGTGTTATCCCAGGTGTGTGTGTGTGTGTTATCCCAGGTGTGTGTGTGTGTGTGTTAGCCCAGCTGTGTGTTGTGTTATCCCAGGTGTGTGTGTGTTGTGTTATCCCAGCTGTGTGTGTGTGTGTTAGCCCAGGTGTGTGTGTTAGCCCAGGTGTGTGTATTAGCCCAGGTGTGTGTGTGTGTGTGTGTTAGCCCAGGTGTGTGTGTGTGTGTGTTAGCCCAGGTGTGTGTGTGTTGTGTTATCCCAGGTGTGTGTGTGTTGTGTTATCCCAGCTGTGTGTGTGTGTGTGTGTGTGTTAGCCCAGGTGTGTGTATTAGCCCAGGTGTGTGTGTGTGTGTTAGCCCAGGTGTGTGTGTGTGTGTGTTAGCCCAGGTGTGTGTGTTAGCCCAGGTGTGTGTGTGTGTGTTATCCCAGGTGTGTGTGTGTGTGTGTTAGCCCAGGTGTGTGTGTGTGTTAGCCCAGGTGTGTGTGTGTGTGTGTGTGTTAGCCCAGGTGTGTGTGTGTGTTAGCCCAGGTGTGTGTGTGTGTTAGCCCAGGTGTGTGTGTGTTAGCCCAGGTGTGTGTGTGTGTTAGCCCAGGTGTGTGTATGTGTGTGTGTGTTAGCCCAGGTGTGTGTGTTTGTGTGTGTGTTATCCCAGGTGTGTGTGTGTTAGCCCAGGTGTGTGTGTGTGTGTGTGTGTTAGCCCAGGTGTGTGTGTGTGTGTTATCCCAGGTGTGTGTGTGTTATCCCAGGTGTGTGTTATCCCAGGTGTGTGTGTGTGTGTGTGTGTGTGTTATCCCAGGTGTGTGTGTGTGTTATCCCAGGTGTGTGTTATCCCAGGTGTGTGTGTGTGTTATCCCAGGTGTGTGTTATCCCAGGTGTGTGTGTGTGTGTTATCCCAGGTGTGTGTGTGTTATCCCAGGTGTGTGTGTGTGTTATCCCAGGTGTGTGTTATCCCAGGTGTGTGTGTGTGTGTGTTATCCCAGGTGTGTGTGTGTGTTATCCCAGGTGTGTGTGTGTGTGTGTGTGTGTGTTATCCCAGGTGTGTGTGTGTGTGTGTGTGTGTTATCCCAGGTGTGTGTGTGTGTTATCCCAGGTGTGTGTGTGTTATCCCAGGTGTGTGTGTGTGTTATCCCAGGTGTGTGTGTGTTATCCCAGGTGTGTGTGTGTTATCCCAGGTGTGTGTTATCCCAGGTGTGTGTGTGTGTTATCCCAGGTGTGTGTTATCCCGTTTGTGTGTGTGTGTGTTATCCCGTGTGTGTGTGTGTGTGTTATCCCGTTTGTGTGTGTGTGTGTGTTATCCTGTGTGTGTGTGTGTGTCTGTGTGTGTGTGTGTGTGTGTGTGTGTGTGTTATCCCAGGTGTGTGTGTGTGTGTGTGTGTGTGTGTGTGTGTGTGTGTGTGTGTGTGTGTTATCCCAGGTGTGTCTGTGTGTGTGTGTGTGTGTGTGTGTGTGTGTGTGTGTTATCCCAGGTGTGTGTGTGTGTGTGTGTGTGTGTGTGTGTGTGTGTTATCCCAGGTGTGTGTTGTGTTATCCCAGGTGTGTGTGTGTGTGTTATCCCGTGTGTGTGTGTGTGTGTGTTATCCCAGGTGTGTGTTATCCCGTTTGTGTGTGTGTGTGTGTTATCCCAGGTGTGTGTGTGTGTGTTATCCCGTTTGTGTGTGTGTGTGTGTTATCCCAGGTGTGTGTTATCCCAGGTGTGTGTTATCCCGTGTGTCTGTGTGTGTGTGTTATCCCAGGTGTGTGTGTGTGTGTTATCCCGTTTGTGTGTGTGTGTGTGTGTGTGTCTGTGTTATCCCAGGTGTGTGTG
Source organism: Notothenia rossii (assembly GCF_949606895.1). Lineage (NCBI taxonomy): Eukaryota > Metazoa > Chordata > Actinopteri > Perciformes > Nototheniidae > Notothenia > Notothenia rossii. The sequence continues at coordinate 173,076 of NC_136901.1, read as the reverse complement.
TGTGTTATCCCAGGTGTGTGTTATCCCAGGTGTGTGTGTGTGTGTGTGTGTGTGTTATCCCAGGTGTGTGTGTGTGTGTTATCCCGTGTGTGTCTGTGTGTGTGTGTGTGTCTGTGTTATCCCAGGTGTGTGTGTGTGTTATCCCAGGTGTGTGTTATCCCAGGTGTGTGTGTGTGTGTGTGTGTGTGTGTGTGTGTGTTATCCCAGGTGTGTGTGTGTGTTATCCCAGGTGTGTGTGTGTGTTATCCCAGGTGTGTGTTATCCCAGGTGTGTGTTATCCCAGGTGTGTGTGTGTGTGTGTTATCCCAGGTGTGTGTTATCCCAGGTGTGTGTGTGTGTGTGTTATCCCGTGTGTGTGTGTGTGCGTGTGTTATCCCAGGTGTGTCTGTGTTATCCTGGGTGTGTGTGTGTGTGTGTTATCCCGTGTGTGTGCGTGTGTTATCCCAGGTGTGTCTGTGTTATCCTGGGTGTGTGTGTGTGTGTGTGTTATCCCAGGTGTGTGTGTGTGTGTTATCCCGTTTGTGTGTGTGTGTGTTATCCCGTGTGTGTCTGTGTGTGTGTGTGTGTGTGTCTGTGTTATCCCAGGTGTGTCTGTGTGTGTGTGTGTGTGTGTGTGTGTGTGTGTGTGTGTCTGTTATCCCGGGTGTGTGTGTGTGTTATCCCAGGTGTGTGTGTGTTGTGTTATCCCAGCTGTGTGTGTGTGTTGTGTTATCCCAGGTGTGTGTATGTGTTATCCCAGGTGTGTGTATGTGTGTGTGTGTGTGTTATCCCAGATGTGTGTTATCCCAGGTGTGTCTGTGTTATCCCAGGTGTGTGTGTGTGTGTGTGTGTGTGTGTGTGTTATCCCAGGTGTGTCTGTGTTATCCCAGGTGTGTGTGTGTGTGTGTGTGTGTGTGTGTGTGTGTGTGTTATCCCAGGTGTGTTATCCCAGATGTGTGTTATCCCATGTGTGTGTATGTGTTATCCCATGTGTGTGTGTGTGTGTGTATGTGTTATCCCGTGTATGTGTGTGTGTGTGTTATCCCAGGTGTGTGTTGTGTTATCCCAGCTGTGTGTGTTTGTGTGTTATCCCAGGTGTGTGTGTTTGTGTGTTATCCCAGGTGTGTGTTATCCCAGATGTGTGTTATCCCATGTGTGTGTATGTGTTATCCCAGGTGTGTGTGTGTGTTATCCCAGGTGTGTGTTATCCCGTGTGTGTGTGTGTGTTATCCCGTTTGTGTGTGTGTGTGTTATCCCGTGTGTGTGTGTGTGCGTGTGTTATCCCAGGTGTGTCTGTGTTATCCCGGGTGTGTGTGTGTGTGTGTTATCCCAGGTGTGTGTGTGTGTGTGTGTGTGTGTGTGTGTGTGTGTGTCTGTGTTATCCCGGGTGTGTGTGTGTGTGTTATCCCAGGTGTGTGTGTGTGTTATCCCAGGTGTGTGTGTGTGTGTGTGTGTGTGTGTGTTATCCCAGGTGTGTGTGTGTTATCCCGTTTGTGTGTGTGTGTGTTATCCCGTGTGTGTCTGTGTGTGTGTGTGTGTGTGTGTGTCTGTGTTATCCCAGGTGTGTCTGTGTGTGTGTGTGTGTGTGTGTGTGTGTGTGTGTGTGTGTGTCTGTGTTATCCCAGGTGTGTCTGTGTGTCTGTGTGTGTGTGTGTGTGTGTGTGTCTGTGTTATCCCGGGTGTGTGTGTGTGTGTTATCCCAGGTGTGTGTGTGTGTTATCCCAGGTGTGTGTGTGTGTGTGTGTGTGTGTGTTATCCCAGGTGTGTGTGTGTGTTATCCCAGGTGTGTGTGTGTGTGTGTGTGCTGTGTTATCCCAGGTGTGTGTGTGTTGTGTTATCCCAGCTGTGTGTGTGTGTGTGTGTGTGTGTTATCCCAGGTGTGTGTTGTGTTATCCCATGTCTGTGTGTGTGTGTGTGTGTTGTGTTATCCCAGCTGTGTGTGTGTGTTGTGTTATCCCAGGTGTGTGTTATCCCAGGTGTGTGTATGTGTTATCCCAGGTGTGTGTATGTGTTATCCCAGGTGTGTGTGTGTGTGTGTGTGTGTGTTATCCCGTGTGTGTGTGTGTGTGTTATCCCGTTTGTGTGTGTGTGTGTGTTATCCTGTGTGTGTGTGTGTGTCTGTGTGTGTGTGTGTGTGTGTGTGTGTGTTATCCCAGGTGTGTGTGTGTGTGTGTGTGTGTGTGTGTGTGTGTGTGTGTGTGTGTGTGTGTGTGTGTTATCCCAGGTGTGTCTGTGTGTGTGTGTGTGTGTGTGTGTGTGTGTGTGTGTGTGTGTTATCCCAGGTGTGTGTGTGTGTGTGTGTGTGTGTGTGTGTGTTATCCCAGGTGTGTGTTGTGTTATCCCAGGTGTGTGTGTGTGTGTTATCCCGTGTGTGTGTGTGTGTGTGTTATCCCAGGTGTGTGTTATCCCGTTTGTGTGTGTGTGTGTGTTATCCCAGGTGTGTGTGTCTGTGTTATCCCAGGTGTGTGTTATCCCAGGTGTGTGTTATCCCGTGTGTCTGTGTGTGTGTGTTATCCCAGGTGTGTGTGTGTGTGTTATCCCGTTTGTGTGTGTGTGTGTGTGTGTGTCTGTGTTATCCCAGGTGTGTGTTATCCCAGGTGTGTGTTATCCCGTGTGTCTGTGTGTGTGTGTTATCCCAGGTGTGTGTGTGTGTGTTATCCCGTTTGTGTGTGTGTGTGTGTGTGTGTCTGTGTTATCCCAGGTGTGTGTGTGTGTTATCCCAGGTGTGTGTTATCCCAGGTGTGTGTGTGTGTGTGTGTGTGTGTTATCCCAGGTGTGTGTGTGTGTGTTATCCCGTGTGTGTCTGTGTGTGTGTGTGTGTCTGTGTTATCCCAGGTGTGTGTGTGTGTTATCCCAGGTGTGTGTTATCCCAGGTGTGTGTGTGTGTGTGTGTGTGTGTGTGTGTGTGTGTGTTATCCCAGGTGTGTGTGTGTTATCCCAGGTGTGTGTGTGTGTTATCCCAGGTGTGTGTTATCCCAGGTGTGTGTTATCCCAGGTGTGTGTGTGTGTGTGTTATCCCAGGTGTGTGTTATCCCAGGTGTGTGTGTGTGTGTGTTATCCCGTGTGTGTGTGTGTGCGTGTGTTATCCCAGGTGTGTCTGTGTTATCCTGGGTGTGTGTGTGTGTGTGTGTTATCCCGTGTGTGTGCGTGTGTTATCCCAGGTGTGTCTGTGTTATCCTGGGTGTGTGTGTGTGTGTGTGTTATCCCAGGTGTGTGTGTGTGTGTTATCCCGTTTGTGTGTGTGTGTGTTATCCCGTGTGTGTCTGTGTGTGTGTGTGTGTGTGTCTGTGTTATCCCAGGTGTGTCTGTGTGTGTGTGTGTGTGTGTGTGTGTGTGTGTGTCTGTTATCCCGGGTGTGTGTGTGTGTTATCCCAGGTGTGTGTGTTGTGTTATCCCAGCTGTGTGTGTGTGTTGTGTTATCCCAGGTGTGTGTATGTGTTATCCCAGGTGTGTGTATGTGTGTGTGTGTGTGTTATCCCAGATGTGTGTTATCCCAGGTGTGTCTGTGTTATCCCAGGTGTGTGTGTGTGTGTGTGTGTGTGTGTGTGTTATCCCAGGTGTGTCTGTGTTATCCCAGGTGTGTGTGTGTGTGTGTGTGTGTGTGTGTGTGTGTTATCCCAGGTGTGTTATCCCAGATGTGTGTTATCCCATGTGTGTGTATGTGTTATCCCATGTGTGTGTGTGTGTGTGTATGTGTTATCCCGTGTATGTGTGTGTGTGTGTTATCCCAGGTGTGTGTTGTGTTATCCCAGCTGTGTGTGTTTGTGTGTTATCCCAGGTGTGTGTGTTTGTGTGTTATCCCAGGTGTGTGTTATCCCAGATGTGTGTTATCCCATGTGTGTGTATGTGTTATCCCAGGTGTGTGTGTGTGTTATCCCAGGTGTGTGTGTGTGTTATCCCAGGTGTGTGTTATCCCGTGTGTGTGTGTGTGTTATCCCGTTTGTGTGTGTGTGTGTTATCCCGTGTGTGTGTGTGTGCGTGTGTTATCCCAGGTGTGTCTGTGTTATCCCGGGTGTGTGTGTGTGTGTGTGTGTGTGTGTGTGTGTGTCTGTGTTATCCCGGGTGTGTGTGTGTGTGTTATCCCAGGTGTGTGTGTGTGTTATCCCAGGTGTGTGTGTGTGTGTGTGTGTGTGTGTGTTATCCCAGGTGTGTGTGTGTTATCCCGTTTGTGTGTGTGTGTGTTATCCCGTGTGTGTCTGTGTGTGTGTGTGTGTGTGTGTGTCTGTGTTATCCCAGGTGTGTCTGTGTGTGTGTGTGTGTGTGTGTGTGTGTGTGTGTGTCTGTGTTATCCCAGGTGTGTCTGTGTGTCTGTGTGTGTGTGTGTGTGTGTGTGTCTGTGTTATCCCGGGTGTGTGTGTGTGTGTTATCCCAGGTGTGTGTGTGTGTTATCCCAGGTGTGTGTGTGTGTGTGTGTGTGTGTGTTATCCCAGGTGTGTGTGTGTGTTATCCCAGGTGTGTGTGTGTGTGTGTGCTGTGTTATCCCAGGTGTGTGTGTGTTGTGTTATCCCAGCTGTGTGTGTGTGTGTGTGTGTGTGTTATCCCAGGTGTGTGTTGTGTTATCCCATGTCTGTGTGTGTGTGTGTGTGTTGTGTTATCCCAGCTGTGTGTGTGTGTTGTGTTATCCCAGGTGTGTGTTATCCCAGGTGTGTGTATGTGTTATCCCAGGTGTGTGTATGTGTTATCCCAGGTGTGTGTGTGTGTGTGTGTGTGTGTTATCCCAGATGTGTGTTATCCCAGGTGTGTGTGTGTCTGTGTTATCCCAGGTGTGTGTGTGTGTGTGTGTGTGTGTGTGTGTGTGTGTTATCCCAGGTGTGTGTGTGTTGTGTTATCCCAGCTGTGTGTGTGTGTGTTATCCCAGGTGTGTGTGTGTGTTGTGTTATCCCAGGTGTGTGTTATCCCAGATGTGTGTTATCCCAGGTGTGTGTATGTGTTATCCCATGTGTGTGTTATCCCGTGTGTGTGTGTGTGCGTGTGTTATCCCAGGTGTGTGTGTGTTGTGTTATCCCAGGTGTGTGTGTGTGTGTTGTGTTATCCCAGGTGTGTCTGTGTGTGTGTGTGTGTGTGTGTGTGTGTGTGTTATCCCAGGTGTGTGTGTGTGTTATCCCAGGTGTGTGTGTGTGTTATCCCAGGTGTGTGTTGTGTTATCCCAGGTGTGTGTGTGTGTGTTATCCCAGGTGTGTGTTATCCCGTTTGTGTGTGTGTGTGTTATCCCAGGTGTGTCTGTGTTATCCCGTGTGTGTGTGTGTGCGTGTGTTATCCCAGGTGTGTCTGTGTTATCCTGGGTGTGTGTGTGTGTGTGTGTTATCCCAGGTGTGTGTGTGTGTGTTATCCCGTTTGTGTGTGTGTGTGTTATCCCGTGTGTGTCTGTGTGTGTGTGTGTGTCTGTGTTATCCCAGGTGTGTGTGTGTGTTATCCCAGGTGTGTGTTATCCCAGGTGTGTGTGTGTGTGTGTGTGTGTTATCCCAGGTGTGTGTGTGTGTTATCCCAGGTGTGTGTGTGTTATCCCAGGTGTGTGTGTGTGTTATCCCAGGTGTGTGTGTGTGTTATCCCAGGTGTGTGTGTGTGTTATCCCAGGTGTGTGTTATCCCAGGTGTGTGTGTGTGTGTTATCCCAGGTGTGTGTTATCCCGTTTGTGTGTGTGTGTGTTATCCCGTGTGTGTGTGTGTGCGTGTGTTATCCCAGGTGTGTCTGTGTTATCCTGGGTGTGTGTGTGTGTGTTATCCCGTGTGTGTCTGTGTGTGTGTGTGTGTCTGTGTTATCCCAGGTGTGTGTGTGTGTGTGTGTGTGTGTCTGTTATCCCGGGTGTGTGTGTGTGTTATCCCAGGTGTGTGTGTGTGTGTGTGTGTGTGTGTGTTATCCCAGGTGTGTGTTGTGTTATCCCAGCTGTGTGTGTGTGTTGTGTTATCCCAGGTGTGTGTTATCCCAGGTGTGTCTGTGTTATCCCAGGTGTGTGTGTGTGTGTGTGTGTGTGTGTGTGTGTGTGTGTGTGTGTGTGTGTGTGTGTGTGTGTGTGTGTGTGTGTGTGTGTGTGTGTGTGTGTGTGTGTGTGTGTGTGTGTGTGTGTGTGTGTGTGTGTGTGTGTGTGTGTGTGTGTGTGTGTGTGTGTGTGTTATCCCAGGTGTGTCTGTGTTATCCCAGGTGTGTGTGTGTGTGTGTGTGTGTGTGTGTGTTATCCCAGGTGTGTTATCCCAGATGTGTGTTATCCCATGTGTGTGTGTGTGTGTGTGTGTGTGTGTGTTATCCCAGGTGTGTGTGTGTTGTGTTATCCCAGCTGTGTGTGTGTGTTGTGTTATCCCAGGTGTGTGTTATCCCAGATGTGTGTTATCCCAGGTGTGTGTTATCCCAGGTGTGTGTATGTGTTATCCCAGGTGTGTGTTATCCCAGGTGTGTGTGTGTGTTATCCCAGGTGTGTGTTATCCCAGGTGTGTGTGTGTGTGTTATCCCAGGTGTGTGTTATCCCGTGTGTGTGTGTGTGTGTTATCCCGTGTGTGTGTGTGTGTGTGTGTGTGTGTTATCCCAGGTGTGTCTGTGTTATCCCGGGTGTGTGTGTGTGTGTGTGTGTTATCCCAGGTGTGTGTGTGTGTGTTATCCCGTTTGTGTGTGTGTGTGTTATCCCGTGTGTGTCTGTGTGTGTGTCTGTGTGTGTGTCTGTGTTATCCCAGGTGTGTCTGTGTGTGTGTGTGTGTGTGTGTGTGTGTGTGTGTGTGTCTGTGTTATCCCGGGTGTGTGTGTGTGTGTTATCCCAGGTGTGTGTGTGTGTTATCCCAGGTGTGTGTGTGTGTTATCCCAGGTGTGTGTGTGTGTGTGTGTGTGTCTGTGTTATCCCGGGTGTGTGTGTGTGTGTTATCCCAGGTGTGTGTTGTGTTATCCCAGCTGTGTGTGTGTGTGTGTGTGTGTGTGTTATCCCAGGTGTGTGTGTGTGTTATCCCAGGTGTGTGTTGTGTTATCCCAGCTGTGTGTGTGTGTGTGTGTGTGTGTGTTATCCCAGGTGTGTGTTGTGTTATCCCAGGTGTGTGTGTGTTGTGTTATCCCAGCTGTGTGTTATCCCAGATGTGTGTTATCCCAGGTGTGTGTGTGTCTGTGTTATCCCAGGTGTGTGTGTGTGTTGTGTTATCCCAGGTGTGTGTATGTGTTATCCCAGGTGTGTGTGTGTGTGTGTGTTATCCCAGATGTGTGTTATCCCAGGTGTGTGTGTGTCTGTGTTATCCCAGGTGTGTGTGTGTGTGTGTTATCCCAGGTGTGTGTATGTGTTATCCCAGGTGTGTGTGTGTGTGTGTGTGTGTGTTATCCCAGATGTGTGTTATCCCAGGTGTGTGTGTGTCTGTGTGTGTGTGTGTTATCCCAGGTGTGTGTGTGTGTGTGTGTGTGTGTGTTATCCCAGGTGTGTGTGTGTGTGTGTGTGTGTGTTATCCCAGGTGTGTGTTGTGTTATCCCAGGTGTGTGTGTGTTGTGTTATCCCAGCTGTGTGTGTGTGTGTTATCCCAGGTGTGTGTGTGTTGTGTTATCCCAGCTGTGTGTGTTATCCCAGGTGTGTGTGTGTCTGTGTTATCCCAGGTGTGTGTGTGTGTGTGTGTGTGTGTGTGTGTGTGTGTGTGTGTGTGTGTGTGTGTGTGTGTGTTATCCCAGATGTGTGTTATCCCAGATGTGTGTTATCCCAGGTGTGTGTGTGTCTGTGTTATCCCAGGTGTGTGTGTGTGTGTGTGTGTGTGTGTGTGTGTGTGTGTGTTATCCCAGGTGTGTGTTATCCCAGGTGTGTGTGTGTTATCCCAGGTGTGTCTGTGTTATCCCAGGTGTGTGTGTGTGTGTGTTATCCCAGGTGTGTGTGTGTGTGTGTGTGTTATCCCAGGTGTGTGTTATCCCAGGTGTGTGTGTGTGTGTGTGTGTGTGTGTGTGTGTGTGTGTTATCCCAGGTGTGTGTGTGTGTGTGTGTGTGTGTGTGTTATCCCAGGTGTGTGTTATCCCAGGTCGGTGTTATCCCAGGTGTGTGTGTGTGTGTGTGTTATCCCAGGTGTGTGTGTGTGTGTGTGTGTGTGTGTGTGTGTGTGTGTGTGTGTGTTATCCCAGGTGTGTGTTATCCCAGGTGTGTGTGTGTGTGTGTGTGTGTGTGTGTGTGTGTGTTATCCCAGGTGTGTGTGTGTGTGTGTGTGTGTGTGTGTTATCCCAGGTGTGTGTTATCCCAGGTCGGTGTTATCCCAGGTGTGTGTGTGTGTGTGTGTGTGTGTGTGTGTTATCCCAGGTGTGTGTGTGTGTGTGTGTGTTATCCCAGGTGTGTGTTATCCCAGGTGTGTGTGTGTGTGTGTGTTATCCCAGGTGTGTGTGTGTGTGTGTGTGTGTGTGTGTGTGTGTTATCCCAGGTGTGTGTGTGTGTGTGTGTGTGTGTTATCCCAGGTGTGTGTGTGTGTGTGTGTGTGTGTGTGTTATCCCAGGTGTGTGTTATCCCAGGTGTGTGTTATCCCAGGTGTGTGTGTGTGTGTGTGTGTGTGTGTGTGTGTGTGTGTGTGTTATCCCAGGTGTGTGTGTGTGTGTGTGTGTGTGTGTGTTATCCCAGGTGTGTGTTATCCCAGGTGTGTGTTATCCCAGGTGTGTGTGTGTGTGTGTTATCCCAGGTGTGTGTTATCCCAGGTGTGTGTGTGTGTGTGTTATCCCAGGTGTGTGTTATCCCAGGAGGTGTGTGTGTGTGTGTGTGTGTGTGTTATCCCAGGTGTGTGTTATCCCAGGTGTGTGTGTGTGTGTGTGTGTGTGTGTGTTATCCCAGGTGTGTGTTATCCCAGGTGTGTGTTATCCCAGGTGTGTGTGTGTGTGTGTTATCCCAGGTGTGTGTTATCCCAGGTGTGTGTGTGTGTTATCCCAGGTGTGTGTTATCCCAGGTGTGTGTGTTGTGTTATCCCAGGTGTGTGTGTGTGTGTGTTATCCCAGGTGTGTGTTATCCCGTGTGTGTGTGTGTGTGTGTGTGTGTGTGTGTGTTATCCCAGGTGTGTGTGTTATCCCAGGTGTGTGTGTGTGTGTTATCCCAGGTGTGTGTGTGTGTGTGTGTGTGTGTGTTATCCCAGGTGTGTGTGTGTGTGTTATCCCAGGTGTGTGTTATCCCGTGTGTGTCTGTGTGTGTGTGTGTGTGTGTGTGTGTGTGTTATCCCAGGTGTGTCTGTGTGTGTGTGTGTTATCCCAGGTGTGTGTGTGTGTGTGTGTGTCTGTGTTATCCCGGGTGTGTGTGTGTGTGTGTGTGTGTGTGTTATCCCAGGTGTGTGTGTGTGTGTGTGTGTGTGTGTGTGTGTGTGTGTGTGTGTGTCTGTGTTATCCCAGGTGTGTGTGTGTGTATGTGTGTCTGTCTGTGTTATCCCGGGTGTGTGTGTGTGTGTGTGTGTGTGTGTTATCCCAGGTGTGTGTGTGTGTGTTATCCCAGGTGTGTGTGTGTGTGTGTGTGTGTGTGTGTCTGTGTTATCCCAGGTGTGTGTGTGTGTGTGTGTCTGTCTGTGTTATCCCGGGTGTGTGTGTGTGTATGTGTGTCTGTCTGTGTTATCCCGGGTGTGTGTGTTATCCCGTGTGTGTGTGTGTGTGTGTGTGTCTGTGTTATCCTGTGTGTGTGTGTGTGTGTGTGTGTGTTATCCCAGGTGTGTGTGTGTGTGTGTGTGTGTGTGTGTGTGTCTGTGTTATCCTGTGTGTGTGTGTGTGTGTGTGTGTCTGTGTTATCCTGTGTGTGTGTGTGTGTGTGTGTGTGTTATCCCAGGTGTGTGTGTGTGTGTGTGTGTGTGTGTGTGTCTGTGTTATCCCAGGTGTGTGTTATCCCAGGTGTGTGTGTGTGTCTGTGTTATCCCAGGTATGTGTTATCCCAGGTGTGTGTGTGTGTGTGTGTCTGTCTGTGTTATCCCAGGTGTGTGTGTGTGTGTGTGTCTGTCTGTGTTATCCCGGGTGTGTGTGTGTGTGTGTGTGTGTGTGTGTGTTATCCCAGGTGTGTGTGTGTGTGTGTGTGTGTGTGTGTCTGTGTTATCCCAGGTGTGTGTTATCCCAGGTGTGTGTTATCCCAGGTGTGTGTGTGTGTGTGTTATCCCAGGTGTGTGTGTGTGTTTGTGTGTTATCCCAGGTGTGTGTGTTGTGTTATCCCAGGTGTGTGTGTGTGTGTGTGTGTGTGTTATCCCAGGTGTGTGTGTGTGTGTGTGTGTTATCCCAGGTGTGTGTTATCCCAGGTGTGTGTATGTGTTATCCCAGGTGTGTGTGTGTGTGTGTGTGTGTGTGTGTTATCCCAGGTGTGTGTATTTGTGTGTTATCCCAGGTGTGTGTTATCCCAGGTGTGTGTTATCCCAGGTGTGTGTGTTATCCCAGGTGTGTGTGTGTGTGTGTGTTATCCCAGGTGTGTCTGTGTTATCCCAGGTGTGTGTGTGTGTGTGTTATCCCAGATGTGTGTTATCCCAGATGTGTGTTATCCCAGGTGTGTGTGTGTGTTTGTGTGTTATCCCAGGTGTGTGTGTGTGTGTGTTATCCCAGATGTGTGTTATCCCAGATGTGTGTTATCCCAGGTGTGTGTGTGTATTTGTGTGTTATCCCAGGTGTGTGTTATCCCAGATGTGTGTTATCCCAGGTGTGTGTGTTATCCCAGGTGTGTGTTATCCCAGATGTGTGTTATCCCAGGTGTGTGTGTGTTATCCCAGATGTGTGTTATCCCAGGTGTGTGTTATCCCAGGTGTGTGTTATCCCAGGTGTGTGTATGTGTTATCCCATGTGTGTGTGTGTTGTGTTATCCCAGGTGTGTGTGTGTGTGTTATCCCAGGTGTGTGTTATCCCAGGTGTGTGTGTGTTGTGTTATCCCAGGTGTGTGTGTGTGTTATCCCAGGTGTGTGTTATCCCAGGTGTGTCTGTGTTATCCCAGGTGTGTGTGTGTGTGTGTTATCCCAGATGTGTGTTATCCCAGATGTGTGTGTGTGTGTGTTGTGTTATCCCAGGTGTGTGTGTGTTGTGTTATCCCAGGTGTGTGTTATCCCAGGTGTGTCTGTGTTATCCCAGGTGTGTGTGTGTGTGTGTTATCCCAGATGTGTGTTATCCCAGATGTGTGTGTGTGTTTGTGTGTGTTATCCCAGGTGTTTGTTATCCCAGGTGTGTGTTATCCCAGGTGTGTGTTATCCCAGGTGTGTGTTATCCCAGGTGTGTGTGTGTGTGTTTGTGTGTTATCCCAGGTGTGTGTTATCCCAGATGTGTGTTATCCCAGGTGTGTGTGTGTTATCCCAGATGTGTGTTATCCCAGGTGTGTGTTATCCCAGGTGTGTGTTATCCCAGGTGTGCGTGTGTGTGTGTTATCCCAGGTGTGTGTGTGTGTGTGTTATCCCATGTGTGTGTGTGTATGTGTTATCCCAGGTGTGTGTTATCCCAGGTGTGTGTTATCCCAGGTGTGTGTGTGTGTGTGTTATCCCAGGTGTGTGTGTGTGTTTGTGTGTTATCCCAGGTGTGTGTGTTGTGTTATCCCAGGTGTGTGTGTGTGTGTGTGTGTGTGTTATCCCAGGTGTGTGTGTGTGTGTGTGTGTGTTATCCCAGGTGTGTGTTATCCCAGGTGTGTGTATGTGTTATCCCAGGTGTGTGTGTGTGTGTGTGTGTGTGTGTGTTATCCCAGGTGTGTGTATTTGTGTGTTATCCCAGGTGTGTGTTATCCCAGGTGTGTGTTATCCCAGGTGTGTGTTATCCCAGGTGTGTGTTATCCCAGGTGTGTGTGTGTGTGTGTGTGTGTGTGTTATCCCAGGTGTGTCTGTGTTATCCCAGGTGTGTGTGTGTGTGTGTTATCCCAGATGTGTGTTATCCCAGATGTGTGTTATCCCAGGTGTGTGTGTGTGTTTGTGTGTTATCCCAGGTGTGTGTGTGTGTGTGTTATCCCAGATGTGTGTTATCCCAGATGTGTGTTATCCCAGGTGTGTGTGTGTATTTGTGTGTTATCCCAGGTGTGTGTTATCCCAGATGTGTGTTATCCCAGGTGTGTGTGTGTTATCCCAGATGTGTGTTATCCCAGGTGTGTGTGTGTGTTTGTGTGTTATCCCAGGTGTGTGTTATCCCAGATGTGTGTTATCCCAGGTGTGTGTGTGTTATCCCAGATGTGTGTTATCCCAGGTGTGTGTTATCCCAGGTGTGTGTTATCCCAGGTGTGTGTATGTGTTATCCCATGTGTGTGTTATCCCAGGTGTGTGTGTGTTGTGTTATCCCAGGTGTGTGTGTGTGTGTTATCCCAGGTGTGTGTTATCCCAGGTGTGTCTGTGTTATCCCAGGTGTGTGTGTGTGTGTGTTATCCCAGATGTGTGTTATCCCAGATGTGTGTGTGTGTGTGTTGTGTTATCCCAGGTGTGTGTGTGTTGTGTTATCCCAGGTGTGTGTTATCCCAGGTGTGTCTGTGTTATCCCAGGTGTGTGTGTGTGTGTGTTATCCCAGATGTGTGTTATCCCAGATGTGTGTGTGTGTTTGTGTGTGTTATCCCAGGTGTGTGTTATCCCAGGTGTGTGTTATCCCAGGTGTGTGTTATCCCAGGTGTGTGTGTGTGTTTGTGTGTTATCCCAGGTGTGTGTTATCCCAGATGTGTGTTATCCCAGGTGTGTGTGTGTTATCCCAGATGTGTGTTATCCCAGGTGTGTGTTATCCCAGGTGTGTGTTATCCCAGGTGTGTGTTATCCCAGGTGTGCGTGTGTGTGTGTTATCCCAGGTGTGTGTGTGTGTGTGTTATCCCATGTGTGTGTGTGTATGTGTTATCCCAGGTGTGTGTTATCCCAGGTGTGTGTGTGTTGTGTTATCCCAGGTGTGTGTGTGTGTGTTATCCCAGGTGTGTGTTATCCCAGGTGTGTGTGTGTTGTGTTATCCCAGGTGTGTGTGTGTGTGTTATCCCAGGTGTGTGTTATCCCAGGTGTGTGTGTGTTGTGTTATCCCAGGTGTGTGTGTGTGTGTTATCCCAGGTGTGTGTGTGTTGTGTTATCCCAGGTGTGTGTGTGTGTGTTATCCCAGGTGTGTGTGTGTGTGTGTGTGTTATCCCAGGTGTGTGTGTATTGTGTTATCCCAGGTGTGTGTGTGTATTGTGTTATCCCAGGTGTGTGTGTGTTTTATCCCAGGTGTGTGTATGTGTTATCCCAGGTGTGTGTTGTGTTATCCCAGGTGTGTGTATGTGTTATCCCATGTGTGTGTGTGTGTGTGTGTGTGTGTGTGTGTGTGTGTGTGTGTGTGTGTGTGTGTGTGTGTGTGTGTGTTATCCCAGGTGTGTGTGTGTGTGTGTGTGTGTGTGTGTTATCCCAGGTGTGTGTGTGTGTGTGTGTTATCCCAGGTGTGTGTTATCCCAGGTGTGTGTACGTGTTATCCCATGTGTGTGTGTGTGTGTGTGTGTGTGTGTGTGTGTGTGTGTGTTATCCCAGGTGTGTGTGTGTGTGTGTGTGTGTTATCCCAGGTGTGTGTTATCCCATGTGTGTGTTATCCCAGGTGTGTGTGTGTGTGTGTGTGTGTGTTATCCCAGGTGTGTGTGTGTTGTGTTATCCCAGGTGTGTGTGTGTGTGTTATCCCAGGTGTGTGTGTGTGTTATCCCAGGTGTGTGTGTGTGTGTGTGTGTGTTATCCCAGGTGTGTGTGTTGTGTTATCCCAGGTGTGTGTGTGTGTGTGTGTTATCCCAGGTGTGTGTATGTGTGTGTGTGTGTGTGTTGTGTTATCCCAGGTGTGTGTTGTGTTATCCCATGTGTGTGTGTGTGTGTGTGTGTGTGTGTGTGTTATCCCAGGTGTGTGTGTGTGTGTGTGTGTGTGTGTGTTATCCCAGGTGTGTGTTGTGTTATCCCAGGTGTGTGTATGTGTGTGTGTGTGTGTGTGTGTGTGTGTGTTGTGTTATCCCAGGTGTGTGTATGTGTGTGTGTGTGTGTGTGTGTGTGTGTGTGTGTGTTATCCCAGGTGTGTGTATGTGTGTGTGTGTGTGTGTGTGTGTGTGTGTGTTGTGTTATCCCAGGTGTGTGTTGTGTTATCCCATGTGTGTGTGTGTGTGTGTGTTGTGTTATCCCAGGTGTGTGTTGTGTTATCCCAGGTGTGTGTGTGTGTGTGTGTTGTGTTATCCCAGGTGTGTGTATGTGTGTGTGTGTGTGTGTGTGTGTGTGTGTTGTGTTATCCCAGGTGTGTGTTGTGTTATCCCGTGTGTGTCTGTGTGTGTCTGTGTGTGTGTGTGTGTGTGTGTTATCCCAGGTGTGTGTGTGTGTGTTATCCCAGGTGTGTGTGTGTGTCTGTGTGTGTGTGTGTTATCCCAGGTGTGTGTGTGTGTGTGTGTGTTATCCCAGGTGTGTGTGTGTGTGTGTTATCCCAGGTGTGTGTGTGTGTCTGTGTGTGTGTGTGTTATCCCAGGTGTGTGTGTGTGTGTGTGTGTGTTATCCCAGGTGTGTGTGTGTGTGTGTTATCCCAGGTGTGTGTGTGTGTGTGTGTGTGTGTGTGTGTCTGTGTTATCCCAGGTGTGTGTGTGTGTGTGTTATCCCAGGTGTGTGTGTGTGTGTGTGTGTGTGTGTGTGTCTGTGTTATCCCAGGTGTGTGTCTGTGTGTGTGTGTGTTATCCCAGGTGTGTGTGTGTCTGTGTTATCCCAGGTGTGTGTGTGTGTGTGTGTCTGTCTGTGTTATCCCGTGTGTGTGTGTGTGTCTGTGTTATCCCAGGTGTGTGTGTGTCTGTGTTATCCCAGGTGTGTGTGTGTGTGTGTGTGTCTGTCTGTGTTATCCCGGGTGTGTGTGTGTGTGTGTGTGTGTGTGTGTGTGTGTTATCCCAGGTGTGTGTGTGTTGTGTTATCCCAGGTGTGTGTGTGTGTGTGTGTGTTATCCCAGGTGTGTGTTATCCCAGATGTGTGTTATCCCAGGTGTGTGTTATCCCAGATGTGTGTGTGTTGTGTTATCCCATGTGTGTGTTATCCCAGGTGTGTGTGTGTGTGTGTGTGTGTGTGTGTGTGTGTGTGTGTGTGTGTGTGTTGTGTTATCCCAGGTGTGTGTTATCCCAGGTGTGTGTGTTATCCCAGGTGTGTGTTATCCCAGGTGTGTGTGTGTGTGTGTGTTATCCCAGGTGTGTGTGTGTTATCCCAGGTGTGTGTTATCCCAGGTGTGTGTGTGTGTGTGTTATCCCAGGTGTGTCTGTGTGTGTGTGTGTGTGTGTGTGTGTTATCCCAGGTGTGTGTGTGTGTTATCCCGTTTGTGTGTGTGTGTGTGTTATCCCAGATGTGTCTGTGTGTGTGTGTGTGTGTGTGTCTGTTATCCCGGGTGTGTGTGTGTGTGTTATCCCAGGTGTGTGTGTGTGTGTTATCCCAGGTGTGTGTGTGTGTGTGTGTGTGTGTGTCTGTGTTATCCCAGGTGTGTGTTATCCCAGGTGTGTGTGTTGTGTTATCCCAGCTGTGTGTGTGTGTGTGTTATCCCAGATGTGTGTTATCCCAGGTGTGTCTGTGTTATCCCAGGTGTGTGTGTGTGTGTGTGTGTGTGTGTGTGTGTGTGTGTGTGTGTGTGTGTGTGTTATCCCAGGTGTGTGTTATCCCAGATGTGTGTTATCCCAGGTGTGTGTCTGTGTTATCCCAGGTGTGTGTTATCCCAGGTGTGTGTGTTGTGTTATCCCAGGTGTGTGTTATCCCAGATGTGTGTTATCCCAGGTGTGTGTGTTGTGTTATCCCAGCTGTGTGTGTGTGTGTGTTATCCCAGGTGTGTGTGTGTTATCCCAGGTGTGTGTGTTGTGTTATCCCAGGTGTGTGTTATCCCAGGTGTGTGTTATCCCAGGTGTGTGTGTGTTGTGTTATCCCAGGTGTGTGTTATCCCAGGTGTGTGTGTGTGTGTGTGTGTGTTATCCCAGGTGTGTGTGTGTTGTGTTATCCCAGGTGTGTGTTATCCCAGGTGTGTGTGTGTGTGTGTGTGTGTTATCCCAGGTGTGTGTGTGTTGTGTTATCCCAGGTGTGTGTGTGTTGTGTTATCCCAGTTGTGTGTGTGTTATCCCAGGTGTGTGTGTTGTGTTATCCCAGGTGTGTGTGTGTTGTGTTATCCCAGTTGTGTGTGTGTTATCCCAGGTGTGTGTTGTGTTATCCCAGCTGTGTGTGTGTGTTATCCCAGGTGTGTGTTATCCCAGGTGTGTGTATGTGTTATCCCAGGTGTGTGTATGTGTGTGTGTGTGTGTTATCCCAGGTGTGTCTGTGTTATCCCAGGTGTGTGTGTGTGTGTGTGTGTGTGTGTGTGTGTGTGTGTGTGTGTGTGTGTGTGTGTGTGTGTCTGTGTTATCCCAGGTGTGTGTGTGTGTGTGTGTGTGTGTGTGTGTGTGTGTGTGTGTGTGTGTGTGTGTGTTATCCCAGGTGTGTTATCCCAGATGTGTGTTATCCCATGTGTGTGTATGTGTGTGTATGTGTTATCCCATGTGTGTGTGTGTGTGTGTGTGTGTGTGTTATCCCAGGTGTGTGTGTGTTGTGTTATCCCAGCTGTGTGTGTGTGTTGTGTTATCCCAGGTGTGTGTGTTTGTGTGTTATCCCAGGTGTGTGTTATCCCAGATGTGTGTTATCCCAGGTGTGTGTATGTGTTATCCCAGGTGTGTGTGTGTGTTATCCCAGGTGTGTGTGTGTTGTGTTATCCCAGGTGTGTGTTATCCCAGGTGTGTGTGTGTGTTATCCCAGGTGTGTGTTATCCCGTGTGTGTGTGTGTGTGTTATCCCGTGTGTGTGTGTGTGCGTGTGTTATCCCAGGTGTGTCTGTGTTATCCCGGGTGTGTGTGTGTGTGTGTGTGTGTGTTATCCCAGGTGTGTGTGTGTGTGTTATCCCGTTTGTGTGTGTGTGTGTGTCTGTGTGTGTGTCTGTGTTATCCCAGGTGTGTCTGTGTGTGTGTGTGTGTGTGTGTGTGTGTGTGTGTGTCTGTGTTATCCCGGGTGTGTGTGTGTGTGTTATCCCAGGTGTGTGTGTGTGTTATCCCAGGTGTGTGTGTGTGTGTGTGTGTGTGTGTGTTATCCCGGGTGTGTGTGTGTGTGTTATCCCAGGTGTGTGTTGTGTTATCCCAGGTGTGTGTTGTGTTATCCCAGGTGTGTGTGTGTGTGTGTGTGTGTGTGTGTTATCCCGGGTGTGTGTGTGTGTGTTATCCCAGGTGTGTGTTGTGTTATCCCAGCTGTGTGTGTGTGTGTGTGTGTGTGTGTTATCCCAGGTGTGTGTGTGTGTTATCCCAGGTGTGTGTTGTGTTATCCCAGCTGTGTGTGTGTGTGTGTGTGTGTGTGTTATCCCAGGTGTGTGTTGTGTTATCCCAGGTGTGTGTGTGTTGTGTTATCCCAGCTGTGTGTTATCCCAGATGTGTGTTATCCCAGGTGTGTGTGTGTCTGTGTTATCCCAGGTGTGTGTGTGTGTGTTATCCCAGGTGTGTGTGTGTGTTGTGTTATCCCAGGTGTGTGTATGTGTTATCCCAGGTGTGTGTGTGTGTGTGTGTGTGTGTTATCCCAGATGTGTGTTATCCCAGGTGTGTGTGTGTCTGTGTTATCCCAGGTGTGTGTGTGTGTGTGTGTTATCCCAGGTGTGTGTGTGTGTGTGTGTGTGTGTTATCCCAGATGTGTGTTATCCCAGGTGTGTGTGTGTCTGTGTTATCCCAGGTGTGTGTGTGTGTGTGTGTGTGTGTGTGTGTGTGTGTGTGTGTGTGTGTTATCCCAGGTGTGTGTGTGTGTGTGTGTGTGTGTGTTATCCCAGTTGTGTGTTGTGTTATCCCAGGTGTGTGTGTGTTGTGTTATCCCAGCTGTGTGTGTGTGTGTTATCCCAGGTGTGTGTTATCCCAGGTGTGTGTGTGTTGTGTTATCCCAGCTGTGTGTGTGTGTGTGTTATCCCAGATGTGTGTTATCCCAGGTGTGTGTGTGTTGTGTTATCCCAGGTGTGTGTTATCCCAGGTGTGTGTGTGTTGTGTTATCCCAGCTGTGTGTGTGTGTGTGTTATCCCAGATGTGTGTTATCCCAGGTGTGTGTGTGTCTGTGTTATCCCAGGTGTGTGTGTGTGTGTGTGTGTGTGTGTGTGTGTGTGTGTGTGTTATCCCAGATGTGTGTTATCCCAGGTGTGTGTGTGTCTGTGTTATCCCAGGTGTGTGTGTGTGTGTGTGTGTGTGTGTGTGTGTGTGTGTGTGTGTTATCCCAGGTGTGTGTTATCCCAGGTGTGTCTGTGTTATCCCAGGTGTGTGTGTGTGTGTGTGTTATCCCAGGTGTGTGTTATCCCAGATGTGTGTTATCCCAGGTGTGTGTATGTGTTATCCCAGGTGTGTGTGTGTGTTATCCCAGGTGTGTGTGTGTTGTGTTATCCCAGGTGTGTGTTATCCCAGGTGTGTGTGTGTGTTATCCCAGGTGTGTGTTATCCCGTGTGTGTGTGTGTGTGTTATCCCGTGTGTGTGTGTGTGCGTGTGTTATCCCAGGTGTGTCTGTGTTATCCCGGGTGTGTGTGTGTGTGTGTGTGTGTGTTATCCCAGGTGTGTGTGTGTGTGTTATCCCGTTTGTGTGTGTGTGTGTGTCTGTGTGTGTGTCTGTGTTATCCCAGGTGTGTCTGTGTGTGTGTGTGTGTGTGTGTGTGTGTGTGTGTGTCTGTGTTATCCCGGGTGTGTGTGTGTGTGTTATCCCAGGTGTGTGTGTGTGTTATCCCAGGTGTGTGTGTGTGTGTGTGTGTGTGTGTGTTATCCCGGGTGTGTGTGTGTGTGTTATCCCAGGTGTGTGTTGTGTTATCCCAGGTGTGTGTTGTGTTATCCCAGGTGTGTGTGTGTGTGTGTGTGTGTGTGTGTTATCCCGGGTGTGTGTGTGTGTGTTATCCCAGGTGTGTGTTGTGTTATCCCAGCTGTGTGTGTGTGTGTGTGTGTGTGTGTTATCCCAGGTGTGTGTGTGTGTTATCCCAGGTGTGTGTTGTGTTATCCCAGCTGTGTGTGTGTGTGTGTGTGTGTTATCCCAGGTGTGTGTTGTGTTATCCCAGGTGTGTGTGTGTTGTGTTATCCCAGCTGTGTGTTATCCCAGATGTGTGTTATCCCGTTTGTGTGTGTGTGTGTTATCCCGTGTGTGTCTGTGTGTGTGTGTGTGTGTGTCTGTGTTATCCCAGGTGTGTCTGTGTGTGTGTGTGTGTGTGTGTGTGTGTGTGTGTCTGTTATCCCGGGTGTGTGTGTGTGTTATCCCAGGTGTGTGTGTTGTGTTATCCCAGCTGTGTGTGTGTGTTGTGTTATCCCAGGTGTGTGTATGTGTTATCCCAGGTGTGTGTATGTGTGTGTGTGTGTGTTATCCCAGATGTGTGTTATCCCAGGTGTGTCTGTGTTATCCCAGGTGTGTGTGTGTGTGTGTGTGTGTGTGTGTGTTATCCCAGGTGTGTCTGTGTTATCCCAGGTGTGTGTGTGTGTGTGTGTGTGTGTGTGTGTGTGTTATCCCAGGTGTGTTATCCCAGATGTGTGTTATCCCATGTGTGTGTATGTGTTATCCCATGTGTGTGTGTGTGTGTGTATGTGTTATCCCGTGTATGTGTGTGTGTGTGTTATCCCAGGTGTGTGTTGTGTTATCCCAGCTGTGTGTGTTTGTGTGTTATCCCAGGTGTGTGTGTTTGTGTGTTATCCCAGGTGTGTGTTATCCCAGATGTGTGTTATCCCATGTGTGTGTATGTGTTATCCCAGGTGTGTGTGTGTGTTATCCCAGGTGTGTGTGTGTGTTATCCCAGGTGTGTGTTATCCCGTGTGTGTGTGTGTGTTATCCCGTTTGTGTGTGTGTGTGTTATCCCGTGTGTGTGTGTGTGCGTGTGTTATCCCAGGTGTGTCTGTGTTATCCCGGGTGTGTGTGTGTGTGTGTGTGTGTGTGTGTGTGTGTCTGTGTTATCCCGGGTGTGTGTGTGTGTGTTATCCCAGGTGTGTGTGTGTGTTATCCCAGGTGTGTGTGTGTGTGTGTGTGTGTGTGTGTTATCCCAGGTGTGTGTGTGTTATCCCGTTTGTGTGTGTGTGTGTTATCCCGTGTGTGTCTGTGTGTGTGTGTGTGTGTGTGTGTCTGTGTTATCCCAGGTGTGTCTGTGTGTGTGTGTGTGTGTGTGTGTGTGTGTGTGTGTCTGTGTTATCCCAGGTGTGTCTGTGTGTCTGTGTGTGTGTGTGTGTGTGTGTGTCTGTGTTATCCCGGGTGTGTGTGTGTGTGTTATCCCAGGTGTGTGTGTGTGTTATCCCAGGTGTGTGTGTGTGTGTGTGTGTGTGTGTTATCCCAGGTGTGTGTGTGTGTTATCCCAGGTGTGTGTGTGTGTGTGTGCTGTGTTATCCCAGGTGTGTGTGTGTTGTGTTATCCCAGCTGTGTGTGTGTGTGTGTGTGTGTGTTATCCCAGGTGTGTGTTGTGTTATCCCATGTCTGTGTGTGTGTGTGTGTGTTGTGTTATCCCAGCTGTGTGTGTGTGTTGTGTTATCCCAGGTGTGTGTTATCCCAGGTGTGTGTATGTGTTATCCCAGGTGTGTGTATGTGTTATCCCAGGTGTGTGTGTGTGTGTGTGTGTGTGTTATCCCAGATGTGTGTTATCCCAGGTGTGTGTGTGTCTGTGTTATCCCAGGTGTGTGTGTGTGTGTGTGTGTGTGTGTGTGTGTGTGTTATCCCAGGTGTGTGTGTGTTGTGTTATCCCAGCTGTGTGTGTGTGTGTTATCCCAGGTGTGTGTGTGTGTTGTGTTATCCCAGGTGTGTGTTATCCCAGATGTGTGTTATCCCAGGTGTGTGTATGTGTTATCCCATGTGTGTGTTATCCCGTGTGTGTGTGTGTGCGTGTGTTATCCCAGGTGTGTGTGTGTTGTGTTATCCCAGGTGTGTGTGTGTGTGTTGTGTTATCCCAGGTGTGTCTGTGTGTGTGTGTGTGTGTGTGTGTGTGTGTGTTATCCCAGGTGTGTGTGTGTGTTATCCCAGGTGTGTGTGTGTGTTATCCCAGGTGTGTGTTGTGTTATCCCAGGTGTGTGTGTGTGTGTTATCCCAGGTGTGTGTTATCCCGTTTGTGTGTGTGTGTGTTATCCCAGGTGTGTCTGTGTTATCCCGTGTGTGTGTGTGTGCGTGTGTTATCCCAGGTGTGTCTGTGTTATCCTGGGTGTGTGTGTGTGTGTGTGTTATCCCAGGTGTGTGTGTGTGTGTTATCCCGTTTGTGTGTGTGTGTGTTATCCCGTGTGTGTCTGTGTGTGTGTGTGTGTCTGTGTTATCCCAGGTGTGTGTGTGTGTTATCCCAGGTGTGTGTTATCCCAGGTGTGTGTGTGTGTGTGTGTGTGTTATCCCAGGTGTGTGTGTGTGTTATCCCAGGTGTGTGTGTGTTATCCCAGGTGTGTGTGTGTGTTATCCCAGGTGTGTGTGTGTGTTATCCCAGGTGTGTGTGTGTGTTATCCCAGGTGTGTGTTATCCCAGGTGTGTGTGTGTGTGTTATCCCAGGTGTGTGTTATCCCGTTTGTGTGTGTGTGTGTTATCCCGTGTGTGTGTGTGTGCGTGTGTTATCCCAGGTGTGTCTGTGTTATCCTGGGTGTGTGTGTGTGTGTTATCCCGTTTGTGTGTGTGTGTGTTATCCCGTGTGTGTCTGTGTGTGTGTGTGTGTCTGTGTTATCCCAGGTGTGTGTGTGTGTGTTATCCCGTTTGTGTGTGTGTGTGTTATCCCGTGTGTGTCTGTGTGTGTGTGTGTGTCTGTGTTATCCCAGGTGTGTGTGTGTGTGTGTGTGTGTGTCTGTTATCCCGGGTGTGTGTGTGTGTTATCCCAGGTGTGTGTGTGTGTGTGTGTGTGTGTGTGTTATCCCAGGTGTGTGTTGTGTTATCCCAGCTGTGTGTGTGTGTTGTGTTATCCCAGGTGTGTGTTATCCCAGGTGTGTCTGTGTTATCCCAGGTGTGTGTGTGTGTGTGTGTGTGTGTGTGTGTGTGTGTGTGTGTGTGTGTGTGTGTGTGTGTGTGTGTGTGTGTGTGTGTGTGTGTGTGTGTGTGTGTGTGTGTGTGTGTGTGTGTGTGTGTGTGTGTGTGTGTGTGTGTGTGTTATCCCAGGTGTGTCTGTGTTATCCCAGGTGTGTGTGTGTGTGTGTGTGTGTGTTATCCCAGGTGTGTTATCCCAGATGTGTGTTATCCCATGTGTGTGTGTGTGTGTGTGTGTGTGTGTGTTATCCCAGGTGTGTGTGTGTTGTGTTATCCCAGCTGTGTGTGTGTGTTGTGTTATCCCAGGTGTGTGTTATCCCAGATGTGTGTTATCCCAGGTGTGTGTTATCCCAGGTGTGTGTATGTGTTATCCCAGGTGTGTGTTATCCCAGGTGTGTGTGTGTGTTATCCCAGGTGTGTGTTATCCCAGGTGTGTGTGTGTGTGTTATCCCAGGTGTGTGTTATCCCGTGTGTGTGTGTGTGTGTTATCCCGTGTGTGTGTGTGTGTGTGTGTGTGTGTTATCCCAGGTGTGTCTGTGTTATCCCGGGTGTGTGTGTGTGTGTGTGTGTGTGTTATCCCAGGTGTGTGTGTGTGTGTTATCCCGTTTGTGTGTGTGTGTGTTATCCCGTGTGTGTCTGTGTGTGTGTCTGTGTGTGTGTCTGTGTTATCCCAGGTGTGTCTGTGTGTGTGTGTGTGTGTGTGTGTGTGTGTGTGTGTGTCTGTGTTATCCCGGGTGTGTGTGTGTGTGTTATCCCAGGTGTGTGTGTGTGTTATCCCAGGTGTGTGTGTGTGTTATCCCAGGTGTGTGTGTGTGTGTGTGTGTGTCTGTGTTATCCCGGGTGTGTGTGTGTGTGTTATCCCAGGTGTGTGTTGTGTTATCCCAGCTGTGTGTGTGTGTGTGTGTGTGTGTGTTATCCCAGGTGTGTGTGTGTGTTATCCCAGGTGTGTGTTGTGTTATCCCAGCTGTGTGTGTGTGTGTGTGTGTGTGTGTTATCCCAGGTGTGTGTTGTGTTATCCCAGGTGTGTGTGTGTTGTGTTATCCCAGCTGTGTGTTATCCCAGATGTGTGTTATCCCAGGTGTGTGTGTGTCTGTGTTATCCCAGGTGTGTGTGTGTGTTGTGTTATCCCAGGTGTGTGTATGTGTTATCCCAGGTGTGTGTGTGTGTGTGTGTTATCCCAGATGTGTGTTATCCCAGGTGTGTGTGTGTCTGTGTTATCCCAGGTGTGTGTGTGTGTGTGTTATCCCAGGTGTGTGTATGTGTTATCCCAGGTGTGTGTGTGTGTGTGTGTGTGTGTTATCCCAGATGTGTGTTATCCCAGGTGTGTGTGTGTCTGTGTTATCCCAGGTGTGTGTGTGTGTGTGTGTGTGTGTGTTATCCCAGGTGTGTGTGTGTGTGTGTGTGTGTGTTATCCCAGGTGTGTGTTGTGTTATCCCAGGTGTGTGTGTGTTGTGTTATCCCAGCTGTGTGTGTGTGTGTTATCCCAGGTGTGTGTGTGTTGTGTTATCCCAGCTGTGTGTGTTATCCCAGGTGTGTGTGTGTCTGTGTTATCCCAGGTGTGTGTGTGTGTGTGTGTGTGTGTGTGTGTGTGTGTGTGTGTGTGTGTGTGTGTGTGTGTGTGTTATCCCAGATGTGTGTTATCCCAGATGTGTGTTATCCCAGGTGTGTGTGTGTCTGTGTTATCCCAGGTGTGTGTGTGTGTGTGTGTGTGTGTGTGTGTGTGTGTGTGTTATCCCAGGTGTGTGTTATCCCAGGTGTGTGTGTGTTATCCCAGGTGTGTCTGTGTTATCCCAGGTGTGTGTGTGTGTGTGTTATCCCAGGTGTGTGTGTGTGTGTGTGTGTTATCCCAGGTGTGTGTTATCCCAGGTGTGTGTGTGTGTGTGTTATCCCAGGTGTGTGTGTGTGTGTGTGTGTGTGTGTGTGTGTGTGTGTGTGTGTGTTATCCCAGGTGTGTGTTATCCCAGGTGTGTGTGTGTGTGTGTGTGTGTGTGTGTGTGTGTGTTATCCCAGGTGTGTGTGTGTGTGTGTGTGTGTGTGTGTTATCCCAGGTGTGTGTTATCCCAGGTCGGTGTTATCCCAGGTGTGTGTGTGTGTGTGTGTGTGTGTGTGTGTTATCCCAGGTGTGTGTGTGTGTGTGTGTGTTATCCCAGGTGTGTGTTATCCCAGGTGTGTGTGTGTGTGTGTGTTATCCCAGGTGTGTGTGTGTGTGTGTGTGTGTGTGTGTGTGTGTTATCCCAGGTGTGTGTGTGTGTGTGTGTGTGTGTTATCCCAGGTGTGTGTGTGTGTGTGTGTGTGTGTGTGTTATCCCAGGTGTGTGTTATCCCAGGTGTGTGTTATCCCAGGTGTGTGTGTGTGTGTGTGTGTGTGTGTGTGTGTGTGTGTGTGTTATCCCAGGTGTGTGTGTGTGTGTGTGTGTGTGTGTGTTATCCCAGGTGTGTGTTATCCCAGGTGTGTGTTATCCCAGGTGTGTGTGTGTGTGTGTTATCCCAGGTGTGTGTTATCCCAGGTGTGTGTGTGTGTGTGTTATCCCAGGTGTGTGTTATCCCAGGAGGTGTGTGTGTGTGTGTGTGTGTGTGTTATCCCAGGTGTGTGTTATCCCAGGTGTGTGTGTGTGTGTGTGTGTGTGTGTGTTATCCCAGGTGTGTGTTATCCCAGGTGTGTGTTATCCCAGGTGTGTGTGTGTGTGTGTTATCCCAGGTGTGTGTTATCCCAGGTGTGTGTGTGTGTTATCCCAGGTGTGTGTTATCCCAGGTGTGTGTGTTGTGTTATCCCAGGTGTGTGTGTGTGTGTGTTATCCCAGGTGTGTGTTATCCCGTGTGTGTGTGTGTGTGTGTGTGTGTGTGTGTGTTATCCCAGGTGTGTGTGTTATCCCAGGTGTGTGTGTGTGTGTTATCCCAGGTGTGTGTGTGTGTGTGTGTGTGTGTTATCCCAGGTGTGTGTGTGTGTGTTATCCCAGGTGTGTGTTATCCCGTGTGTGTCTGTGTGTGTGTGTGTGTGTGTGTGTGTGTGTTATCCCAGGTGTGTCTGTGTGTGTGTGTGTTATCCCAGGTGTGTGTGTGTGTGTGTGTGTCTGTGTTATCCCGGGTGTGTGTGTGTGTGTGTGTGTGTGTGTTATCCCAGGTGTGTGTGTGTGTGTGTGTGTGTGTGTGTGTGTGTGTGTGTGTGTCTGTGTTATCCCAGGTGTGTGTGTGTGTATGTGTGTCTGTCTGTGTTATCCCGGGTGTGTGTGTGTGTGTGTGTGTGTGTGTTATCCCAGGTGTGTGTGTGTGTGTTATCCCAGGTGTGTGTGTGTGTGTGTGTGTGTGTGTGTCTGTGTTATCCCAGGTGTGTGTGTGTGTGTGTGTCTGTCTGTGTTATCCCGGGTGTGTGTGTGTGTATGTGTGTCTGTCTGTGTTATCCCGGGTGTGTGTGTTATCCCGTGTGTGTGTGTGTGTGTGTGTGTCTGTGTTATCCTGTGTGTGTGTGTGTGTGTGTGTGTGTTATCCCAGGTGTGTGTGTGTGTGTGTGTGTGTGTGTGTGTGTCTGTGTTATCCTGTGTGTGTGTGTGTGTGTGTGTGTCTGTGTTATCCTGTGTGTGTGTGTGTGTGTGTGTGTGTTATCCCAGGTGTGTGTGTGTGTGTGTGTGTGTGTGTGTGTCTGTGTTATCCCAGGTGTGTGTTATCCCAGGTGTGTGTGTGTGTCTGTGTTATCCCAGGTATGTGTTATCCCAGGTGTGTGTTATCCCAGGTGTGTGTGTGTGTGTGTGTCTGTCTGTGTTATCCCGGGTGTGTGTGTGTGTGTGTGTGTGTGTGTGTGTTATCCCAGGTGTGTGTGTGTGTGTGTGTGTGTGTGTGTCTGTGTTATCCCAGGTGTGTGTTATCCCAGGTGTGTGTTATCCCAGGTGTGTGTTATCCCAGGTGTGTGTTATCCCAGGTGTGTGTGTGTGTGTGTTATCCCAGGTGTGTGTGTGTGTTTGTGTGTTATCCCAGGTGTGTGTGTTGTGTTATCCCAGGTGTGTGTGTGTGTGTGTGTGTGTGTTATCCCAGGTGTGTGTGTGTGTGTGTGTGTTATCCCAGGTGTGTGTTATCCCAGGTGTGTGTATGTGTTATCCCAGGTGTGTGTGTGTGTGTGTGTGTGTGTGTGTTATCCCAGGTGTGTGTATTTGTGTGTTATCCCAGGTGTGTGTTATCCCAGGTGTGTGTTATCCCAGGTGTGTGTGTTATCCCAGGTGTGTGTGTGTGTGTGTGTTATCCCAGGTGTGTCTGTGTTATCCCAGGTGTGTGTGTGTGTGTGTTATCCCAGATGTGTGTTATCCCAGATGTGTGTTATCCCAGGTGTGTGTGTGTGTTTGTGTGTTATCCCAGGTGTGTGTGTGTGTGTGTTATCCCAGATGTGTGTTATCCCAGATGTGTGTTATCCCAGGTGTGTGTGTGTATTTGTGTGTTATCCCAGGTGTGTGTTATCCCAGATGTGTGTTATCCCAGGTGTGTGTGTTATCCCAGGTGTGTGTTATCCCAGATGTGTGTTATCCCAGGTGTGTGTGTGTTATCCCAGATGTGTGTTATCCCAGGTGTGTGTTATCCCAGGTGTGTGTTATCCCAGGTGTGTGTATGTGTTATCCCATGTGTGTGTGTGTTGTGTTATCCCAGGTGTGTGTGTGTGTGTTATCCCAGGTGTGTGTTATCCCAGGTGTGTGTGTGTTGTGTTATCCCAGGTGTGTGTGTGTGTTATCCCAGGTGTGTGTTATCCCAGGTGTGTCTGTGTTATCCCAGGTGTGTGTGTGTGTGTGTTATCCCAGATGTGTGTTATCCCAGATGTGTGTGTGTGTGTGTTGTGTTATCCCAGGTGTGTGTGTGTTGTGTTATCCCAGGTGTGTGTTATCCCAGGTGTGTCTGTGTTATCCCAGGTGTGTGTGTGTGTGTGTTATCCCAGATGTGTGTTATCCCAGATGTGTGTGTGTGTTTGTGTGTGTTATCCCAGGTGTTTGTTATCCCAGGTGTGTGTTATCCCAGGTGTGTGTTATCCCAGGTGTGTGTTATCCCAGGTGTGTGTGTGTGTGTTTGTGTGTTATCCCAGGTGTGTGTTATCCCAGATGTGTGTTATCCCAGGTGTGTGTGTGTTATCCCAGATGTGTGTTATCCCAGGTGTGTGTTATCCCAGGTGTGTGTTATCCCAGGTGTGCGTGTGTGTGTGTTATCCCAGGTGTGTGTGTGTGTGTGTTATCCCATGTGTGTGTGTGTATGTGTTATCCCAGGTGTGTGTTATCCCAGGTGTGTGTTATCCCAGGTGTGTGTGTGTGTGTGTTATCCCAGGTGTGTGTGTGTGTTTGTGTGTTATCCCAGGTGTGTGTGTTGTGTTATCCCAGGTGTGTGTGTGTGTGTGTGTGTGTGTTATCCCAGGTGTGTGTGTGTGTGTGTGTGTGTTATCCCAGGTGTGTGTTATCCCAGGTGTGTGTATGTGTTATCCCAGGTGTGTGTGTGTGTGTGTGTGTGTGTGTGTTATCCCAGGTGTGTGTATTTGTGTGTTATCCCAGGTGTGTGTTATCCCAGGTGTGTGTTATCCCAGGTGTGTGTTATCCCAGGTGTGTGTTATCCCAGGTGTGTGTGTGTGTGTGTGTGTGTGTGTTATCCCAGGTGTGTCTGTGTTATCCCAGGTGTGTGTGTGTGTGTGTTATCCCAGATGTGTGTTATCCCAGATGTGTGTTATCCCAGGTGTGTGTGTGTGTTTGTGTGTTATCCCAGGTGTGTGTGTGTGTGTGTTATCCCAGATGTGTGTTATCCCAGATGTGTGTTATCCCAGGTGTGTGTGTGTATTTGTGTGTTATCCCAGGTGTGTGTTATCCCAGATGTGTGTTATCCCAGGTGTGTGTGTGTGTTTGTGTGTTATCCCAGGTGTGTGTTATCCCAGATGTGTGTTATCCCAGGTGTGTGTGTGTTATCCCAGATGTGTGTTATCCCAGGTGTGTGTTATCCCAGGTGTGTGTTATCCCAGGTGTGTGTATGTGTTATCCCATGTGTGTGTTATCCCAGGTGTGTGTGTGTTGTGTTATCCCAGGTGTGTGTGTGTGTGTTATCCCAGGTGTGTGTTATCCCAGGTGTGTCTGTGTTATCCCAGGTGTGTGTGTGTGTGTGTTATCCCAGATGTGTGTTATCCCAGATGTGTGTGTGTGTGTGTTGTGTTATCCCAGGTGTGTGTGTGTTGTGTTATCCCAGGTGTGTGTTATCCCAGGTGTGTCTGTGTTA
The DNA here is from genome assembly GCF_949606895.1 of Notothenia rossii. Lineage (NCBI taxonomy): Eukaryota > Metazoa > Chordata > Actinopteri > Perciformes > Nototheniidae > Notothenia > Notothenia rossii. The sequence goes on along the minus strand of NC_136901.1, from coordinate 145,080 downwards.
TCCCAGGTGTGTGTGTGTGTGTGTTATCCCAGATGTGTGTTATCCCAGATGTGTGTGTGTGTTTGTGTGTGTTATCCCAGGTGTGTGTTATCCCAGGTGTGTGTTATCCCAGGTGTGTGTTATCCCAGGTGTGTGTGTGTGTTTGTGTGTTATCCCAGGTGTGTGTTATCCCAGATGTGTGTTATCCCAGGTGTGTGTGTGTTATCCCAGATGTGTGTTATCCCAGGTGTGTGTTATCCCAGGTGTGTGTTATCCCAGGTGTGTGTTATCCCAGGTGTGCGTGTGTGTGTGTTATCCCAGGTGTGTGTGTGTGTGTGTTATCCCATGTGTGTGTGTGTATGTGTTATCCCAGGTGTGTGTTATCCCAGGTGTGTGTGTGTTGTGTTATCCCAGGTGTGTGTGTGTGTGTTATCCCAGGTGTGTGTTATCCCAGGTGTGTGTGTGTTGTGTTATCCCAGGTGTGTGTGTGTGTGTTATCCCAGGTGTGTGTGTGTTGTGTTATCCCAGGTGTGTGTGTGTGTGTTATCCCAGGTGTGTGTGTGTGTGTGTGTGTTATCCCAGGTGTGTGTGTATTGTGTTATCCCAGGTGTGTGTGTGTATTGTGTTATCCCAGGTGTGTGTGTGTTTTATCCCAGGTGTGTGTATGTGTTATCCCAGGTGTGTGTTGTGTTATCCCAGGTGTGTGTATGTGTTATCCCATGTGTGTGTGTGTGTGTGTGTGTGTGTGTGTGTGTGTGTGTGTGTGTGTGTGTGTGTGTGTGTGTGTGTGTTATCCCAGGTGTGTGTGTGTGTGTGTGTGTGTGTGTGTTATCCCAGGTGTGTGTGTGTGTGTGTGTTATCCCAGGTGTGTGTTATCCCAGGTGTGTGTACGTGTTATCCCATGTGTGTGTGTGTGTGTGTGTGTGTGTGTGTGTGTGTGTGTGTTATCCCAGGTGTGTGTGTGTGTGTGTGTGTGTTATCCCAGGTGTGTGTTATCCCATGTGTGTGTTATCCCAGGTGTGTGTGTGTGTGTGTGTGTGTGTTATCCCAGGTGTGTGTGTGTTGTGTTATCCCAGGTGTGTGTGTGTGTGTTATCCCAGGTGTGTGTGTGTGTTATCCCAGGTGTGTGTGTGTGTGTGTGTGTGTTATCCCAGGTGTGTGTGTTGTGTTATCCCAGGTGTGTGTGTGTGTGTGTGTTATCCCAGGTGTGTGTATGTGTGTGTGTGTGTGTGTTGTGTTATCCCAGGTGTGTGTTGTGTTATCCCATGTGTGTGTGTGTGTGTGTGTGTGTGTGTGTGTTATCCCAGGTGTGTGTGTGTGTGTGTGTGTGTGTGTGTTATCCCAGGTGTGTGTTGTGTTATCCCAGGTGTGTGTATGTGTGTGTGTGTGTGTGTGTGTGTGTGTGTTGTGTTATCCCAGGTGTGTGTATGTGTGTGTGTGTGTGTGTGTGTGTGTGTGTGTGTGTTATCCCAGGTGTGTGTATGTGTGTGTGTGTGTGTGTGTGTGTGTGTGTGTTGTGTTATCCCAGGTGTGTGTTGTGTTATCCCATGTGTGTGTGTGTGTGTGTGTTGTGTTATCCCAGGTGTGTGTTGTGTTATCCCAGGTGTGTGTGTGTGTGTGTGTTGTGTTATCCCAGGTGTGTGTATGTGTGTGTGTGTGTGTGTGTGTGTGTGTGTTGTGTTATCCCAGGTGTGTGTTGTGTTATCCCGTGTGTGTCTGTGTGTGTCTGTGTGTGTGTGTGTGTGTGTGTTATCCCAGGTGTGTGTGTGTGTGTTATCCCAGGTGTGTGTGTGTGTCTGTGTGTGTGTGTGTTATCCCAGGTGTGTGTGTGTGTGTGTGTGTTATCCCAGGTGTGTGTGTGTGTGTGTTATCCCAGGTGTGTGTGTGTGTCTGTGTGTGTGTGTGTTATCCCAGGTGTGTGTGTGTGTGTGTGTGTGTTATCCCAGGTGTGTGTGTGTGTGTGTTATCCCAGGTGTGTGTGTGTGTGTGTGTGTGTGTGTGTGTCTGTGTTATCCCAGGTGTGTGTGTGTGTGTGTTATCCCAGGTGTGTGTGTGTGTGTGTGTGTGTGTGTGTGTCTGTGTTATCCCAGGTGTGTGTCTGTGTGTGTGTGTGTTATCCCAGGTGTGTGTGTGTCTGTGTTATCCCAGGTGTGTGTGTGTGTGTGTGTCTGTCTGTGTTATCCCGTGTGTGTGTGTGTGTCTGTGTTATCCCAGGTGTGTGTGTGTCTGTGTTATCCCAGGTGTGTGTGTGTGTGTGTGTCTGTCTGTGTTATCCCGGGTGTGTGTGTGTGTGTGTGTGTGTGTGTGTGTGTGTTATCCCAGGTGTGTGTGTGTTGTGTTATCCCAGGTGTGTGTGTGTGTGTGTGTGTTATCCCAGGTGTGTGTTATCCCAGATGTGTGTTATCCCAGGTGTGTGTTATCCCAGATGTGTGTGTGTTGTGTTATCCCATGTGTGTGTTATCCCAGGTGTGTGTGTGTGTGTGTGTGTGTGTGTGTGTGTGTGTGTGTGTGTGTGTGTGTTGTGTTATCCCAGGTGTGTGTTATCCCAGGTGTGTGTGTTATCCCAGGTGTGTGTTATCCCAGGTGTGTGTGTGTGTGTGTGTTATCCCAGGTGTGTGTGTGTTATCCCAGGTGTGTGTTATCCCAGGTGTGTGTGTGTGTGTGTTATCCCAGGTGTGTCTGTGTGTGTGTGTGTGTGTGTGTGTGTTATCCCAGGTGTGTGTGTGTGTTATCCCGTTTGTGTGTGTGTGTGTGTTATCCCAGATGTGTCTGTGTGTGTGTGTGTGTGTGTGTCTGTTATCCCGGGTGTGTGTGTGTGTGTTATCCCAGGTGTGTGTGTGTGTGTTATCCCAGGTGTGTGTGTGTGTGTGTGTGTGTGTGTCTGTGTTATCCCAGGTGTGTGTTATCCCAGGTGTGTGTGTTGTGTTATCCCAGCTGTGTGTGTGTGTGTGTTATCCCAGATGTGTGTTATCCCAGGTGTGTCTGTGTTATCCCAGGTGTGTGTGTGTGTGTGTGTGTGTGTGTGTGTGTGTGTGTGTGTGTGTGTGTGTGTTATCCCAGGTGTGTGTTATCCCAGATGTGTGTTATCCCAGGTGTGTGTCTGTGTTATCCCAGGTGTGTGTTATCCCAGGTGTGTGTGTTGTGTTATCCCAGGTGTGTGTTATCCCAGATGTGTGTTATCCCAGGTGTGTGTGTTGTGTTATCCCAGCTGTGTGTGTGTGTGTGTTATCCCAGGTGTGTGTGTGTTATCCCAGGTGTGTGTGTTGTGTTATCCCAGGTGTGTGTTATCCCAGGTGTGTGTTATCCCAGGTGTGTGTGTGTTGTGTTATCCCAGGTGTGTGTTATCCCAGGTGTGTGTGTGTGTGTGTGTGTGTTATCCCAGGTGTGTGTGTGTTGTGTTATCCCAGGTGTGTGTTATCCCAGGTGTGTGTGTGTGTGTGTGTGTGTTATCCCAGGTGTGTGTGTGTTGTGTTATCCCAGTTGTGTGTGTGTTATCCCAGGTGTGTGTATGTGTTATCCCAGGTGTGTGTGTGTGTGTGTTATCCCAGGTGTGTGTGTGTTGTGTTATCCCAGTTGTGTGTGTGTTATCCCAGGTGTGTGTGTTGTGTTATCCCAGGTGTGTGTGTGTTGTGTTATCCCAGTTGTGTGTGTGTTATCCCAGGTGTGTGTTGTGTTATCCCAGCTGTGTGTGTGTGTTATCCCAGGTGTGTGTTATCCCAGGTGTGTGTATGTGTGTGTGTGTGTGTTATCCCAGGTGTGTCTGTGTTATCCCAGGTGTGTGTGTGTGTGTGTGTGTGTGTGTGTGTGTGTGTGTGTGTGTGTGTGTGTGTGTGTCTGTGTTATCCCAGGTGTGTGTGTGTGTGTGTGTGTGTGTGTGTGTGTGTGTGTGTGTGTGTGTGTGTGTGTGTTATCCCAGGTGTGTTATCCCAGATGTGTGTTATCCCATGTGTGTGTATGTGTGTGTATGTGTTATCCCATGTGTGTGTGTGTGTGTGTGTGTGTGTGTTATCCCAGGTGTGTGTGTGTTGTGTTATCCCAGCTGTGTGTGTGTGTTGTGTTATCCCAGGTGTGTGTGTTTGTGTGTTATCCCAGGTGTGTGTTATCCCAGATGTGTGTTATCCCAGGTGTGTGTATGTGTTATCCCAGGTGTGTGTGTGTGTTATCCCAGGTGTGTGTGTGTTGTGTTATCCCAGGTGTGTGTTATCCCAGGTGTGTGTGTGTGTTATCCCAGGTGTGTGTTATCCCGTGTGTGTGTGTGTGTGTTATCCCGTGTGTGTGTGTGTGCGTGTGTTATCCCAGGTGTGTCTGTGTTATCCCGGGTGTGTGTGTGTGTGTGTGTGTGTGTTATCCCAGGTGTGTGTGTGTGTGTTATCCCGTTTGTGTGTGTGTGTGTGTCTGTGTGTGTGTCTGTGTTATCCCAGGTGTGTCTGTGTGTGTGTGTGTGTGTGTGTGTGTGTGTGTGTGTCTGTGTTATCCCGGGTGTGTGTGTGTGTGTTATCCCAGGTGTGTGTGTGTGTTATCCCAGGTGTGTGTGTGTGTTATCCCAGGTGTGTGTGTGTGTGTGTGTGTGTGTGTGTTATCCCGGGTGTGTGTGTGTGTGTTATCCCAGGTGTGTGTTGTGTTATCCCAGGTGTGTGTTGTGTTATCCCAGGTGTGTGTGTGTGTGTGTGTGTGTGTGTGTTATCCCGGGTGTGTGTGTGTGTGTTATCCCAGGTGTGTGTTGTGTTATCCCAGCTGTGTGTGTGTGTGTGTGTGTGTGTGTTATCCCAGGTGTGTGTGTGTGTTATCCCAGGTGTGTGTTGTGTTATCCCAGCTGTGTGTGTGTGTGTGTGTGTGTGTGTTATCCCAGGTGTGTGTTGTGTTATCCCAGGTGTGTGTGTGTTGTGTTATCCCAGCTGTGTGTTATCCCAGATGTGTGTTATCCCAGGTGTGTGTGTGTCTGTGTTATCCCAGGTGTGTGTGTGTGTGTTATCCCAGGTGTGTGTGTGTGTTGTGTTATCCCAGGTGTGTGTATGTGTTATCCCAGGTGTGTGTGTGTGTGTGTGTGTGTGTTATCCCAGATGTGTGTTATCCCAGGTGTGTGTGTGTCTGTGTTATCCCAGGTGTGTGTGTGTGTGTGTTATCCCAGGTGTGTGTATGTGTTATCCCAGGTGTGTGTGTGTGTGTGTGTGTGTGTGTGTGTGTGTGTGTGTGTGTGTGTGTTATCCCAGATGTGTGTTATCCCAGGTGTGTGTGTGTCTGTGTTATCCCAGGTGTGTGTGTGTGTGTGTGTGTGTGTGTGTGTGTGTGTGTGTGTGTGTGTGTTATCCCAGGTGTGTGTGTGTGTGTGTGTGTGTGTGTTATCCCAGTTGTGTGTTGTGTTATCCCAGGTGTGTGTGTGTTGTGTTATCCCAGCTGTGTGTGTGTGTGTTATCCCAGGTGTGTGTTATCCCAGGTGTGTGTGTGTTGTGTTATCCCAGCTGTGTGTGTGTGTGTGTTATCCCAGATGTGTGTTATCCCAGGTGTGTGTGTGTTGTGTTATCCCAGGTGTGTGTTATCCCAGGTGTGTGTGTGTTGTGTTATCCCAGCTGTGTGTGTGTGTGTGTTATCCCAGATGTGTGTTATCCCAGGTGTGTGTGTGTCTGTGTTATCCCAGGTGTGTGTGTGTGTGTGTGTGTGTGTGTGTGTGTGTGTGTGTGTTATCCCAGATGTGTGTTATCCCAGGTGTGTGTGTGTCTGTGTTATCCCAGGTGTGTGTGTGTGTGTGTGTGTGTGTGTGTGTGTGTGTGTGTGTGTTATCCCAGGTGTGTGTTATCCCAGGTGTGTCTGTGTTATCCCAGGTGTGTGTGTGTGTGTGTGTTATCCCAGGTGTGTGTTATCCCAGATGTGTGTTATCCCAGGTGTGTGTATGTGTTATCCCAGGTGTGTGTGTGTGTTATCCCAGGTGTGTGTGTGTTGTGTTATCCCAGGTGTGTGTTATCCCAGGTGTGTGTGTGTGTTATCCCAGGTGTGTGTTATCCCGTGTGTGTGTGTGTGTGTTATCCCGTGTGTGTGTGTGTGCGTGTGTTATCCCAGGTGTGTCTGTGTTATCCCGGGTGTGTGTGTGTGTGTGTGTGTGTGTTATCCCAGGTGTGTGTGTGTGTGTTATCCCGTTTGTGTGTGTGTGTGTGTCTGTGTGTGTGTCTGTGTTATCCCAGGTGTGTCTGTGTGTGTGTGTGTGTGTGTGTGTGTGTGTGTGTGTCTGTGTTATCCCGGGTGTGTGTGTGTGTGTTATCCCAGGTGTGTGTGTGTGTTATCCCAGGTGTGTGTGTGTGTTATCCCAGGTGTGTGTGTGTGTGTGTGTGTGTGTGTGTTATCCCGGGTGTGTGTGTGTGTGTTATCCCAGGTGTGTGTTGTGTTATCCCAGCTGTGTGTGTGTGTGTGTGTGTGTGTGTTATCCCAGGTGTGTGTGTGTGTTATCCCAGGTGTGTGTTGTGTTATCCCAGCTGTGTGTGTGTGTGTGTGTGTGTTATCCCAGGTGTGTGTTGTGTTATCCCAGGTGTGTGTGTGTTGTGTTATCCCAGCTGTGTGTTATCCCAGATGTGTGTTATCCCAGGTGTGTGTGTGTCTGTGTTATCCCAGGTGTGTGTGTGTGTGTTATCCCAGGTGTGTGTGTGTGTTGTGTTATCCCAGGTGTGTGTATGTGTTATCCCAGGTGTGTGTGTGTGTGTGTGTGTGTGTTATCCCAGATGTGTGTTATCCCAGGTGTGTGTGTGTCTGTGTTATCCCAGGTGTGTGTGTGTGTGTGTGTTATCCCAGGTGTGTGTATGTGTTATCCCAGGTGTGTGTGTGTGTGTGTGTGTGTGTTATCCCAGATGTGTGTTATCCCAGGTGTGTGTGTGTCTGTGTTATCCCAGGTGTGTGTGTGTGTGTGTGTGTGTGTGTGTGTGTGTGTGTGTGTGTGTGTTATCCCAGGTGTGTGTGTGTGTGTGTGTGTGTGTGTTATCCCAGTTGTGTGTTGTGTTATCCCAGGTGTGTGTGTGTTGTGTTATCCCAGCTGTGTGTGTGTGTGTTATCCCAGCTGTGTGTGTGTGTTGTGTTATCCCAGGTGTGTGTTATCCCAGGTGTGTGTGTGTTGTGTTATCCCAGCTGTGTGTGTGTGTGTGTTATCCCAGATGTGTGTTATCCCAGGTGTGTGTGTGTCTGTGTTATCCCAGGTGTGTGTGTGTGTGTGTGTGTGTGTGTGTGTGTGTGTGTGTGTTATCCCAGATGTGTGTTATCCCAGGTGTGTGTGTGTCTGTGTTATCCCAGGTGTGTGTGTGTGTGTGTGTGTGTGTGTGTGTGTGTGTGTGTGTGTTATCCCAGGTGTGTGTTATCCCAGGTGTGTCTGTGTTATCCCAGGTGTGTGTGTGTGTGTGTGTTATCCCAGGTGTGTGTGTGTGTGTGTGTGTGTGTGTTATCCCAGGTGTGTGTGTGTGTGTGTGTGTTATCCCAGGTGTGTGTTATCCCAGGTGTGTGTGTGTGTGTGTGTGTGTGTGTGTGTGTGTGTGTTATCCCAGGTGTGTGTGTGTGTGTGTGTGTGTGTGTGTTATCCCAGGTGTGTGTTATCCCAGGTGTGTGTGTGTGTGTGTGTGTGTGTGTGTGTGTGTGTGTTATCCCAGGTGTGTGTGTGTGTGTGTGTGTGTGTGTTATCCCAGGTGTGTGTTATCCCAGGTCGGTGTTATCCCAGGTGTGTGTTATCCCAGGTGTGTGTGTGTGTTATCCCAGGTGTGTGTGTGTGTGTGTGTTATCCCAGGTGTGTGTTATCCCAGGTGTGTGTGTGTGTGTGTGTGTGTGTGTTATCCCAGGTGTGTGTGTGTGTGTGTGTGTGTGTGTGTGTGTGTGTTATCCCAGGTGTGTGTGTGTGTGTGTGTGTTATCCCAGGTGTGTGTGTGTGTGTGTGTGTGTGTGTGTGTGTGTGTTATCCCAGGTGTGTGTTATCCCAGGTGTGTGTTATCCCAGGTGTGTGTGTGTGTGTGTGTGTGTGTGTGTTATCCCAGGTGTGTGTGTGTGTGTGTGTGTGTGTGTTATCCCAGGTGTGTGTTATCCCAGGTGTGTGTGTGTGTTATCCCAGGTGTGTGTGTGTGTGTGTTATCCCAGGTGTGTGTTATCCCAGGTGTGTGTGTGTGTGTGTTATCCCAGGTGTGTGTGTGTGTGTGTGTGTGTGTGTTATCCCAGGAGGTGTGTGTGTGTGTGTTATCCCAGGTGTGTGTGTTGTGTTATCCCAGGTGTGTGTGTGTGTGTGTTATCCCAGGTGTGTGTGTGTGTGTTATCCCAGGTGTGTGTTATCCCGTGTGTGTGTGTGTGTGTGTGTGTGTGTGTGTGTTATCCCAGGTGTGTGTGTTATCCCAGGTGTGTGTGTGTGTGTGTGTGTGTGTGTGTGTGTTATCCCAGGTGTGTGTTATCCCAGGTGTGTGTTATCCCAGGTGTGTGTGTGTGTGTGTGTGTGTGTGTGTGTGTGTGTGTGTTATCCCAGGTGTGTGTGTGTGTGTGTGTGTGTGTGTTATCCCAGGTGTGTGTTATCCCAGGTGTGTGTTATCCCAGGTGTGTGTGTGTGTGTGTTATCCCAGGTGTGTGTGTGTGTGTGTGTGTGTGTGTGTGTGTTATCCCAGGTGTGTGTGTTGTGTTATCCCAGGTGTGTGTGTGTGTGTGTTATCCCAGGTGTGTGTGTGTGTGTTATCCCAGGTGTGTGTTATCCCGTGTGTGTGTGTGTGTGTGTGTGTGTGTGTTATCCCAGGTGTGTGTGTTATCCCAGGTGTGTGTGTTGTGTTATCCCAGGTGTGTGTGTGTGTGTGTGTGTGTGTTATCCCAGGTGTGTGTGTGTGTGTTATCCCAGGTGTGTGTGTGTGTGTTATCCCAGGTGTGTGTTATCCCGTGTGTGTCTGTGTGTGTGTCTGTGTTATCCCAGGTATGTGTGTGTGTGTTATCCCAGGTGTGTGTGTGTGTGTTATCCCAGGTGTGTCTGTGTGTGTGTGTGTGTGTGTGTCTGTGTTATCCCAGGTGTGTGTTATCCCGTGTGTGTCTGTGTGTGTGTGTGTGTGTGTGTCTGTGTTATCCCAGGTGTGTGTGTGTGTGTTATCCCAGGTGTGTCTGTGTGTGTGTGTGTTATCCCAGGTGTGTGTGTGTGTGTGTGTGTGTGTGTCTGTGTTATCCCAGGTGTGTGTGTGTGTGTGTGTCTGTCTGTGTTATCCCAGGTGTGTGTGTGTGTGTGTGTGTGTGTGTGTGTTATCCCAGGTGTGTGTGTGTGTGTGTGTGTGTGTGTGTGTGTGTGTGTGTGTGTGTGTGTGTGTCTGTGTTATCCCAGGTGTGTGTGTGTGTATGTGTGTCTGTCTGTGTTATCCCGGGTGTGTGTGTGTGTGTGTGTGTGTGTGTGTTATCCCAGGTGTGTGTGTGTGTGTTATCCCAGGTGTGTGTGTGTGTGTGTGTGTGTGTGTGTGTCTGTGTTATCCCAGGTGTGTGTGTGTGTGTGTGTCTGTCTGTGTTATCCCGGGTGTGTGTGTGTGTGTGTGTGTGTGTGTGTGTTATCCCAGGTGTGTGTGTCTGTGTGTGTCTGTCTGTGTTATCCCGGGTGTGTGTGTGTGTGTGTCTGTCTGTGTTATCCCGGGTGTGTGTGTGTGTATGTGTGTCTGTCTGTGTTATCCCGGGTGTGTGTGTTATCCCGTGTGTGTGTGTGTGTGTGTGTGTCTGTGTTATCCCAGGTGTGTGTGTGTGTGTGTGTGTGTGTGTGTGTGTGTGTCTGTGTTATCCCAGGTGTGTGTGTGTGTGTGTGTCTGTCTGTGTTATCCCGGGTGTGTGTGTGTGTATGTGTGTCTGTCTGTGTTATCCCGGGTGTGTGTGTTATCCCGTGTGTGTGTGTGTGTGTGTGTGTCTGTGTTATCCTGTGTGTGTGTGTGTGTGTGTGTGTGTTATCCCAGGTGTGTGTGTGTGTGTGTGTGTGTGTGTGTGTCTGTGTTATCCTGTGTGTGTGTGTGTGTGTGTCTGTGTTATCCTGTGTGTGTGTGTGTGTGTGTGTGTGTTATCCCAGGTGTGTGTGTGTGTGTGTGTGTGTGTGTGTGTGTCTGTGTTATCCCAGGTGTGTGTTATCCCAGGTGTGTGTGTGTGTGTGTGTCTGTCTGTGTTATCCCGGGTGTGTGTGTGTGTGTGTGTGTGTGTGTGTGTGTGTTATCCCAGGTGTGTGTGTGTGTGTGTGTGTGTGTGTGTCTGTGTTATCCCAGGTGTGTGTTATCCCAGGTGTGTGTTATCCCAGGTGTGTGTGTGTGTGTGTTATCCCAGGTGTGTGTGTGTGTTTGTGTGTTATCCCAGGTGTGTGTGTTGTGTTATCCCAGGTGTGTGTGTGTGTGTGTGTGTGTGTTATCCCAGGTGTGTGTGTGTGTGTGTGTGTTATCCCAGGTGTGTGTTATCCCAGGTGTGTGTATGTGTTATCCCAGGTGTGTGTGTGTGTGTGTGTGTGTGTGTGTTATCCCAGGTGTGTGTATTTGTGTGTTATCCCAGGTGTGTGTTATCCCAGGTGTGTGTTATCCCAGGTGTGTGTGTGTGTGTGTGTGTGTGTGTGTTATCCCAGGTGTGTCTGTGTTATCCCAGGTGTGTGTGTGTGTGTGTTATCCCAGATGTGTGTTATCCCAGATGTGTGTGTGTGTGTGTTGTGTTATCCCAGGTGTGTGTGTGTGTTTGTGTGTTATCCCAGGTGTGTGTGTGTGTGTGTTATCCCAGATGTGTGTTATCCCAGATGTGTGTTATCCCAGGTGTGTGTGTGTATTTGTGTGTTATCCCAGGTGTGTGTTATCCCAGATGTGTGTTATCCCAGGTGTGTGTGTGTGTTTGTGTGTTATCCCAGGTGTGTGTTATCCCAGATGTGTGTTATCCCAGGTGTGTGTGTGTTATCCCAGATGTGTGTTATCCCAGGTGTGTGTTATCCCAGGTGTGTGTTATCCCAGGTGTGTGTATGTGTTATCCCATGTGTGTGTTATCCCAGGTGTGTGTGTGTTGTGTTATCCCAGGTGTGTGTGTGTGTGTTATCCCAGGTGTGTGTTATCCCAGGTGTGTCTGTGTTATCCCAGGTGTGTGTGTGTGTGTGTTATCCCAGATGTGTGTTATCCCAGATGTGTGTGTGTGTGTGTTGTGTTATCCCAGGTGTGTGTGTGTTGTGTTATCCCAGGTGTGTGTTATCCCAGGTGTGTCTGTGTTATCCCAGGTGTGTGTGTGTGTGTGTTATCCCAGATGTGTGTTATCCCAGATGTGTGTGTGTGTTTGTGTGTGTTATCCCAGGTGTGTGTTATCCCAGGTGTGTGTTATCCCAGGTGTGTGTTATCCCAGGTGTGTGTTATCCCAGGTGTGTGTGTGTGTTTGTGTGTTATCCCAGGTGTGTGTTATCCCAGATGTGTGTTATCCCAGGTGTGTGTGTGTTATCCCAGATGTGTGTTATCCCAGGTGTGTGTTATCCCAGGTGTGCGTGTGTGTGTGTTATCCCATGTGTGTGTGTGTATGTGTTATCCCAGGTGTGTGTTATCCCAGGTGTGTGTTATCCCAGGTGTGTGTGTGTGTGTGTTATCCCAGGTGTGTGTGTGTGTTTGTGTGTTATCCCAGGTGTGTGTGTTGTGTTATCCCAGGTGTGTGTGTGTGTGTGTGTGTTATCCCAGGTGTGTGTGTGTGTGTGTGTGTTATCCCAGGTGTGTGTTATCCCAGGTGTGTGTATGTGTTATCCCAGGTGTGTGTGTGTGTGTGTGTGTGTGTGTGTGTGTTATCCCAGGTGTGTGTATTTGTGTGTTATCCCAGGTGTGTGTTATCCCAGGTGTGTGTTATCCCAGGTGTGTGTGTGTGTGTGTGTGTGTGTGTTATCCCAGGTGTGTCTGTGTTATCCCAGGTGTGTGTGTGTGTGTGTTATCCCAGATGTGTGTTATCCCAGATGTGTGTTATCCCAGGTGTGTGTGTGTGTTTGTGTGTTATCCCAGGTGTGTGTGTGTGTGTGTTATCCCAGATGTGTGTTATCCCAGATGTGTGTTATCCCAGGTGTGTGTGTGTATTTGTGTGTTATCCCAGGTGTGTGTTATCCCAGATGTGTGTTATCCCAGGTGTGTGTGTGTGTTTGTGTGTTATCCCAGGTGTGTGTTATCCCAGATGTGTGTTATCCCAGGTGTGTGTGTGTTATCCCAGATGTGTGTTATCCCAGGTGTGTGTTATCCCAGGTGTGTGTTATCCCAGGTGTGTGTATGTGTTATCCCATGTGTGTGTTATCCCAGGTGTGTGTGTGTTGTGTTATCCCAGGTGTGTGTGTGTGTGTGTTATCCCAGGTGTGTGTTATCCCAGGTGTGTGTGTGTGTGTGTTATCCCAGATGTGTGTTATCCCAGATGTGTGTGTGTGTTTGTGTGTGTTATCCCAGGTGTGTGTTATCCCAGATGTGTGTTATCCCAGATGTGTGTGTGTGTGTGTTGTGTTATCCCAGGTGTGTGTGTGTTGTGTTATCCCAGGTGTGTGTTATCCCAGGTGTGTGTGTGTGTGTGTTATCCCAGATGTGTGTTATCCCAGATGTGTGTGTGTGTTTGTGTGTGTTATCCCAGGTGTGTGTTATCCCAGGTGTGTGTTATCCCAGGTGTGTGTTATCCCAGGTGTGTGTTATCCCAGGTGTGTGTGTGTGTTTGTGTGTTATCCCAGGTGTGTGTTATCCCAGGTGTGTGTGTGTTATCCCAGATGTGTGTTATCCCAGGTGTGTGTTATCCCAGGTGTGTGTTATCCCAGGTGTGCGTGTGTGTGTGTTATCCCAGGTGTGTGTGTGTGTGTGTTATCCCATGTGTGTGTGTGTATGTGTTATCCCAGGTGTGTGTTATCCCAGGTGTGTGTGTGTTGTGTTATCCCAGGTGTGTGTTATCCCAGGTGTGTGTTATCCCATGTGTGTGTGTGTGTGTGTTATCCCAGGTGTGTGTTATCCCAGGTGTGTGTTATCCCAGATGTGTGTTATCCCAGGTGTGTGTTATCCCAGGTGTGTGTTATCCCAGGTGTGCGTGTGTGTGTGTTATCCCGGGTGTGTGTGTGTGTGTGTTATCCCATGTGTGTGTGTGTATGTGTTATCCCAGGTGTGTGTTATCCCAGGTGTGTGTGTGTTGTGTTATCCCAGGTGTGTGTGTGTGTGTTATCCCAGGTGTGTGTGTGTTGTGTTATCCCAGGTGTGTGTGTGTGTGTTATCCCAGGTGTGTGTGTGTGTGTTATCCCAGGTGTGTGTGTGTGTGTGTGTGTTATCCCAGGTGTGTGTGTATTGTGTTATCCCAGGTGTGTGTGTGTATTGTGTTATCCCAGGTGTGTGTGTGTGTTATCCCAGGTGTGTGTATGTGTTATCCCAGGTGTGTGTATGTGTTATCCCAGGTGTGTGTTGTGTTATCCCAGGTGTGTGTATGTGTTATCCCATGTGTGTGTGTGTGTGTGTGTGTGTGTGTGTGTGTGTGTGTGTGTGTGTGTGTGTGTTATCCCAGGTGTGTGTGTGTGTGTGTGTGTGTGTGTGTTATCCCAGGTGTGTGTGTGTGTGTGTGTTATCCCAGGTGTGTGTTATCCCAGGTGTGTGTACGTGTTATCCCATGTGTGTGTGTGTGTGTGTGTGTGTGTGTGTGTGTGTGTGTGTGTGTGTGTGTGTGTGTGTTATCCCAGGTGTGTGTGTGTGTGTGTGTGTGTTATCCCAGGTGTGTGTTATCCCATGTGTGTGTTATCCCAGGTGTGTGTGTGTGTGTGTGTGTGTGTTATCCCAGGTGTGTGTGTGTTGTGTTATCCCAGGTGTGTGTGTGTGTGTGTGTGTTATCCCAGGTGTGTGTGTTGTGTTATCCCAGGTGTGTGTGTGTGTGTGTGTTATCCCAGGTGTGTGTATGTGTGTGTGTGTGTGTGTTGTGTTATCCCAGGTGTGTGTTGTGTTATCCCATGTGTGTGTGTGTGTGTGTGTGTGTGTGTTATCCCAGGTGTGTGTGTGTGTGTGTGTGTGTGTGTGTTATCCCAGGTGTGTGTTGTGTTATCCCAGGTGTGTGTATGTGTGTGTGTGTGTGTGTGTGTGTGTGTGTTGTGTTATCCCAGGTGTGTGTATGTGTGTGTGTGTGTGTGTGTTATCCCAGGTGTGTGTATGTGTGTGTGTGTGTGTGTGTGTGTGTTATCCCAGGTGTGTGTATGTGTGTGTGTGTGTGTGTGTGTGTGTTATCCCAGGTGTGTGTATGTGTGTGTGTGTGTGTGTGTGTGTGTGTTGTGTTATCCCAGGTGTGTGTTGTGTTATCCCATGTGTGTGTGTGTGTGTGTGTTGTGTTATCCCAGGTGTGTGTTGTGTTATCCCAGGTGTGTGTGTGTGTGTGTGTTGTGTTATCCCAGGTGTGTGTATGTGTGTGTGTGTGTGTGTGTGTGTGTGTTGTGTTATCCCAGGTGTGTGTTGTGTTATCCCGTGTGTGTCTGTGTGTGTCTGTGTGTGTGTGTGTGTGTGTGTTATCCCAGGTGTGTGTGTGTGTGTTATCCCAGGTGTGTGTGTGTGTCTGTGTGTGTGTGTGTTATCCCAGGTGTGTGTGTGTGTGTGTGTTATCCCAGGTGTGTGTGTGTGTGTGTTATCCCAGGTGTGTGTGTGTGTGTGTGTGTGTGTGTGTGTGTCTGTGTTATCCCAGGTGTGTGTCTGTGTGTGTGTGTGTTATCCCAGGTGTGTGTGTGTGTGTGTTATCCCAGGTGTGTGTGTGTGTGTGTGTGTGTGTGTGTGTGTCTGTGTTATCCCAGGTGTGTGTGTGTGTGTGTGTCTGTCTGTGTTATCCCGTGTGTGTGTGTGTGTCTGTGTTATCCCAGGTGTGTGTGTGTCTGTGTTATCCCAGGTGTGTGTGTGTGTGTCTGTCTGTGTTATCCCGGGTGTGTGTGTGTGTGTGTGTGTGTGTGTGTGTGTGTTATCCCAGGTGTGTGTGTGTTGTGTGTGTTATCCCAGGTGTGTGTTATCCCAGATGTGTGTTATCCCAGGTGTGTGTTATCCCAGATGTGTGTGTGTTGTGTTATCCCATGTGTGTGTTATCCCAGGTGTGTGTGTGTGTGTGTGTGCCTGTGTGTGTGTGTGTGTGTGTATGTGTGTGTGTGTGTGTGTTGTGTTATCCCAGGTGTGTGTTATCCCAGGTGTGTGTGTTATCCCAGGTGTGTGTTATCCCAGGTGTGTGTGTGTGTGTGTGTGTTATCCCAGGTGTGTGTTATCCCAGGTGTGTGTGTGTGTGTGTGTTATCCCAGGTGTGTGTGTGTTATCCCAGGTGTGTGTTATCCCAGGTGTGTGTGTGTGTGTGTGTTATCCCAGGTGTGTGTGTGTTATCCCAGGTGTGTGTTATCCCAGGTGTGTGTGTGTGTGTGTGTTATCCCAGGTGTGTGTGTGTTATCCCAGGTGTGTGTTATCCCAGGTGTGTGTGTGTGTGTGTTATCCCAGGTGTGTCTGTGTGTGTGTGTGTGTGTGTGTGTGTTATCCCAGGTGTGTGTGTGTGTTATCCCGTTTGTGTGTGTGTGTGTTATCCCAGGTGTGTCTGTGTGTGTGTGTGTGTGTGTGTCTGTTATCCCGGGTGTGTGTGTGTGTGTTATCCCAGGTGTGTGTGTGTGTGTGTGTGTGTGTGTCTGTGTTATCCCAGGTGTGTGTTATCCCAGGTGTGTGTGTTGTGTTATCCCAGCTGTGTGTGTGTGTGTGTTATCCCAGATGTGTGTTATCCCAGGTGTGTCTGTGTTATCCCAGGTGTGTGTGTGTGTGTGTGTGTGTGTGTGTGTGTGTTATCCCAGGTGTGTGTTATCCCAGGTGTGTGTATGTGTTATCCCAGGTGTGTGTTATCCCAGATGTGTGTTATCCCAGGTGTGTGTGTTGTGTTATCCCAGGTGTGTGTTATC
Organism: Notothenia rossii; assembly: GCF_949606895.1. Lineage (NCBI taxonomy): Eukaryota > Metazoa > Chordata > Actinopteri > Perciformes > Nototheniidae > Notothenia > Notothenia rossii. The sequence goes on along the minus strand of NC_136901.1, from coordinate 129,257 downwards.
CCAGATGTGTGTTATCCCAGGTGTGTGTCTGTGTTATCCCAGGTGTGTGTTATCCCAGGTGTGTGTGTTGTGTTATCCCAGCTGTGTGTGTGTGTGTGTTATCCCAGATGTGTGTGTGTTATCCCAGGTGTGTGTGTGTTATCCCAGGTGTGTGTGTGTGTTATCCCAGGTGTGTGTGTTGTGTTATCCCAGGTGTGTGTGTGTTATCCCAGGTGTGTGTGTGTTATCCCAGGTGTGTGTGTGTGTTATCCCAGGTGTGTGTGTTGTGTTATCCCAGGTGTGTGTTATCCCAGATGTGTGTTATCCCAGGTGTGTGTGTTGTGTTATCCCAGGTGTGTGTTATCCCAGATGTGTGTTATCCCAGGTGTGTGTCTGTGTTATCCCAGGTGTGTGTTATCCCAGGTGTGTGTGTTGTGTTATCCCAGCTGTGTGTGTGTGTGTGTTATCCCAGATGTGTGTGTGTTATCCCAGGTGTGTGTGTGTTATCCCAGGTGTGTGTGTGTTATCCCAGGTGTGTGTGTTGTGTTATCCCAGGTGTGTGTTATCCCAGGTGTGTGTGTGTTGTGTTATCCCAGGTGTGTGTTATCCCAGGTGTGTGTGTGTGTGTGTGTTATCCCAGGTGTGTGTGTGTTGTGTTATCCCAGGTGTGTGTGTGTTGTGTTATCCCAGGTGTGTGTTATCCCAGGTGTGTGTGTGTGTGTGTGTGTTATCCCAGGTGTGTGTGTGTTGTGTTATCCCAGTTGTGTGTGTGTTATCCCAGGTGTGTGTATGTGTTATCCCAGGTGTGTGTGTGTGTGTTATCCCAGGTGTGTGTGTGTTGTGTTATCCCAGTTGTGTGTGTGTTATCCCAGGTGTGTGTGTTGTGTTATCCCAGGTGTGTGTGTGTTGTGTTATCCCAGTTGTGTGTGTGTTATCCCAGGTGTGTGTATGTGTTATCCCAGGTGTGTGTGTGTGTGTTATCCCAGGTGTGTGTGTGTGTTGTGTTATCCCAGGTGTGTGTGTGTTATCCCAGGTGTGTGTATGTGTTATCCCAGGTGTGTGTGTGTGTGTTATCCCAGGTGTGTGTGTGTTGTGTTATCCCAGTTGTGTGTGTGTTATCCCAGGTGTGTGTGTTGTGTTATCCCAGGTGTGTGTTATCCCAGGTGTGTGTGTGTTATCCCAGGTGTGTGTGTGTTATCCCAGGTGTGTGTGTTGTGTTATCCCAGGTGTGTGTTATCCCAGGTGTGTGTGTTATCCCAGGTGTGTGTGTTATCCCAGGTGTGTGTGTTGTGTTATCCCAGGTGTGTGTTATCCCAGGTGTGTGTGTGTTGTGTTATCCCAGTTGTGTGTGTGTTATCCCAGGTGTGTGTGTGTTATCCCAGGTGTGTGTGTTGTGTTATCCCAGGTGTGTGTTATCCCAGGTGTGTGTGTTATCCCAGGTGTGTGTGTTATCCCAGGTGTGTGTGTTGTGTTATCCCAGGTGTGTGTTATCCCAGGTGTGTGTGTGTTGTGTTATCCCAGGTGTGTGTTATCCCAGGTGTGTGTTATCCCAGGTGTGTGTGTTATCCCAGGTGTGTGTTATCCCAGGTGTGTGTTATCCCAGGTGTGTGTGTTGTGTTATCCCAGGTGTGTGTTATCCCAGGTGTGTGTGTTGTGTTATCCCAGGTGTGTGTTATCCCAGGTGTGTGTGTTGTGTTATCCCAGGTGTGTGTGTGTTGTGTTATCCCAGGTGTGTGTGTTGTGTTATCCCAGGTGTGTGTGTTGTGTTATCCCAGGTGTGTGTGTGTTGTGTTATCCCAGGTGTGTGTGTTGTGTTATCCCAGGTGTGTGTGTGTTGTGTTATCCCAGGTGTGTGTGTGTTATCCCAGGTGTGTGTTATCCCAGGTGTGTGTTATCCCAGGTGTGTGTGTGTTGTGTTATCCCAGGTTTGTGTGTTGTGTTATCCCAGGTGTTTGTGTGTGTGTGTTGTGTTATCCCAGGTTTGTGTGTTGTGTTATCCCAGGTGTGTGTGTGTGTGTGTTGTGTTATCCCAGGTGTGTGTGTTGTGTTATCCCAGGTTTGTGTGTTGTGTTATCCCAGGTGTGTGTGTGTGTGTGTGTTATCCCAGGTGTGTGTGTTGTGTTATCCCAGGTGTGTGTTATCCCAGGTGTGTGTGTTGTGTTATCCCAGGTGTGTGTTATCCCAGGTGTGTGTGTGTGTGTGTTATCTAGGGCTGCCCCCGACCAAAGATTTTCCTGATCGACCAGTGGCGCGAATGAAAGCGCACGCAGAGACAAAGTAAGTAATTAAATGATGATTCTGAATGTGTTTGAAAAATCAACAAGGAGACTGTCTTAACATTTTGTTAATTTATTTCAACACATCATATAACAACATCACACAACTTATGAACTTTTAAAACCAACACAATAACTTTATAAAACAAACAAAAACAGTCTTCTGTTAAAAAACTACATTTAAACTATATTTTTCGTTTCTTTTAAACATGTAAAATAAATATAAATGATATAAACAAACGAATAAATAAATATAGGCTCAAGCCAACTTCAATATTTAAATATCAGTGCAAAAGTAAACAGGCCTACGGAGAAGTATTCTCAACATGAAAATAAAACGTTCAGTTTTTTCCTGAGGTCGGAATGCAAACAAATTATAAATATACCGCAAAACTGAACTTAAACACTTCAGTGAAACGAACGAAGAACAAAAACTAAACTACAAAACGATGGTGTTATATTAGGCTAGGCCACTCCCGGACTTTCAGGGTTTCCCTCCGATCTTAGTCTTCTCATATTATGAGACAAGAACACGAGTTTGTCCGTGTTGTCCGGGAGAAGTGAGCTCCGTGTCTCGCTCACAGTGAAGCCGGCTTTGGATAATATGCGCCCGATGGCGTGGATGTGGAAGGGATGGAGTGGATGTGGAAGGGATGGAGTGGATGTGGAAGGGATGGAGTGGATATGGAAGGGATGGCGTGGATGTGGAAGGGATGGAGTGGATGTGGAAGGGATGGAGTGGATGTGGAAGGGATGGCGTGGATGTGGAAGGGATGGCGTGGATGTGGAAGGGATGGAGTGGATGTGGAAGGGATGGAGTGGATGCGCTTAGCTGCTCTGGAAAGCTTGGGATAGCGTTCCTCATTCATTTCCCACCAAATCAGTGATCCCTTGGTTCGGTCCTCCAAGTATGTCTTCATTTCATTTTTCTCTTCTTCCGTCTGTTGATCTTCATCAAAGGCCATCAGCAGTGATATGTCCTGCTGCTTTTCCCTTTGCCTCTTTGGTGTGGGCTCACTTTCCTCTGCGCCGCTGCTGTCCTCTCTCTGAGCAGTAGCTTCTTCTGCTGGAGATCAACTCTCAGCCAGATCCCACACCGTTGTGTATGCATCGTCCCGTTTCTCTGCAGCGAGGAATGACAAGCTCTTGAACCGTGGGTCAAGGACTGCAGCTTGAATATATATGCTGCCCTCCAGACTCCCTGTGAGCTCTCACCTTTTGTCCATTTCCTCTGTGATTTTTTTCTTAACTGCCTTCACGGTCGTGCTGTCATCATCACGACTCAACAAGTGGCGCCTCTTCATGTTGACGAGCATCGGCAGCGTAGCAGACAGAGATGCGTTTGTATCTTGTGAGAGCAGCTCGGTGAGGGTTATCATGGGCCTCAGCACGGAGACAATGTCCTCCGCTGTCCTCCATTGGGCAGTTGTGAGATCCAGATCTCGGTCAGACCGGTGGGTGGTCCCGGGTTCTGAAAGCACAGCTGTAACCGGACATCTCTGCTCCAGAAGACGCTCCAGCATTGAATAAGTGGAGTTCCATCGTGTGGACACATCTTGTATCAGTTTGTGTTCAGCCACATTCTGTTGCTTCTGTTTCAAAGTGAGAGCTGCTGTTGCCTTGGCACTTTTTGAAGTGTCCCACAAGGCGTCTGGCAGCAGCAATCACTCGGCAGATGGGATCTAATTTAACAGCCGCGTTTATGCACAACTGCAAGGTGTGCCCCGCACAACGAATTCCCTGGACATTACCCCAGCACGGGTTTTGAGATAGCTGTTTAGCGTACAACACCATATTAGCGGCATTGTCGTGTACCACAGCGACCCTCTTTTCTGGCGGAATCCCAAACTCCTCCATCCCTTCGCTGAGTCGCTCTGCTATGTTGGCAGCTGTGTGGCTCACCTCCAGCACTTTAGTCTCCAACACGAATGAATGTAATTGCCATTTTTGGGAGATAAAGTGTGCCGTCAGTCATGTAACCATCCATTTGGTTGGAGGTCCATGTGTCAGTAGTGAAGCTGACTGCTGTGCAGGCTTTAAGTTTCTCCAAAAGTACCTGTTTGGTCGTGTTATATTGGTTTTTAATGGCGTGCATTACGGTGTCACGTTTGGGTACAGTGTAACCCGGTTCGATGAACTTCATCATCTGTTTGAACCCTTCCCCCTCGACAATGTTTACAGGTCTCATGTCCAGTGCCACAAAATCTGCAATTTTGTGGGTGATGTCTCTCGTCCTTTTCTCGGAAAGAGGGGGCTTCAAAACGAGTGTTGTCTGTGAGAGTTTCAATGGCGGCTGCGAAGATGAAGTTGAGGTAGATGCGGTGGCCCTATCAACGTATAGTGGATGAGCCTATAGAGAGAAATGCACATTAATTTAAGTTTACACTAAGCCTAATAGCCCATAATATGACAATACATTTGATCTAACAGGCTTTTTATTAAGGCTAGAGCCGCAGAGCGTCCATCTTTGAATGGCTTGAACTGTACTTACATGTTTCAGGTGATAAGTCATGTTTGTAGTTGATGAATGATAGGAGAATATTTGCTTGCAAAGTTTGCATATCACCTTCTTCGGGTCGACTAATCGGGGGGCAGCCCTAGTGTTATCCCAGGTGTGTGTGTGTGTTATCCCAGGTGTGTGTGTTATCCCAGGTGTGTGTGTTGTGTTATCCCAGGTGTGTGTGTTGTGTTATCCCAGGTGTGTGTGTGTGTGTTATCCCAGGTGTGTGTGTTGTCCCAGGTGTGTGTGTTGTCCCAGGTGTGTTGTGTTATCCCAGGTGTGTGTGTGTGTGTTATCCCAGGTGTGTGTGTTGTGTTATCCCAGGTGTGTGTTATCCCAGGTGTGTGTGTTATCCCAGGTGTGTGTGTGTGTGTTATCCCAGGTGTGTGTGTTATCCCAGGTGTGTGTTATCCCAGGTGTGTGTGTGTTATCCCAGGTGTGTGTTATCCCAGGTGTGTGTGTGTTGTCCCAGGTGTGTGTTATCCCAGGTGTGTGTGTTATCCCAGGTGTGTGTGTGTGTGTGTGTGTGTGTGTGTGTGTGTGTGTGTGTGTGTGTGTGTGTGTGTGTGTGTGTGTGTGTGTGTGTGTGTGTGTGTGTGTGTGTGTGGACAGTAAACAGGAAGTGGTTATACATCTTTTATTTAATCCATTTAACATCACGTCTGTAACAGGAAGTGTCTTTGGCAGCAGGAAGTTTCAAAATAAAAGCACAGCAGTGACTGGAGGTGATTACATTGTAGTGTTGTTAATAAGCGGCTAAATGAATACTGAGAGCAGGGACTATCTGAGGAACGTCAGCAGAACCTCAGGGTTATCCTTAAGCTCAGAGGAACTTTGAGGAATATCAGAGGAACCCTCTGGGGATCTAAGGAGTCTGAGAGGAACCTAGGGTTAGGAACCCTGGGCACCTTAAAGGAACCTCAAAGGGGAATGTTTAGTGATACATCTGATAGACTTTGGTAGAACCTCACACCACCTGAGCGAGTGCTAGCGGGAATGTTGGAGAACCTTTGGGGAACCCTGAGGGAATGTTATTGAGATGGTCTTTAAAGACTGGAGGATCTCAGGGGAACGTTAGAGGAACCTGAAGGATCAAAGTAAACCCACTGAGGAACGTTAGAGGAACGTTTCTGATGGGCTGTGTTTACGTTTCAACTGTTTGAATGAGAACAGGAACCACTGTTCTCCGATCAGCTGAAGAACTTAATATTTCCAACTTTATTAAAATCTTTTATAAAACTTTGTTTAAATGGTTATATCAAAATGTATTTAAACCTCAAGTTTAGTTAGTAAAGTGTGAACGTGTTGGTTCCTTTGAAAAGGAAACATATATAAATCTGATGAACATAGAGTTTACTCCTGGTTCTCCTGCTGAGGCAGAGTGGAGGACAGAGCGTAATCCTGACTGACTCCCTCAGAAATCACAGAAACATCCACCTCCCCTACGTTCTCCATCACCTCCCCTACGTTCTCCATCACCTCCCCTACGTTCTCCATCACCTCCCCTACGTTCTCCATCACCTCCTCTACGTTCTCCATCACCTCCTCTACTTTTTCTACATTCTCCACCATCTCTTCCTCTTTCTCCTCCCTCTCCTCTTCATTCTGTTTCTCCTCTTTCTCCCCCGGTTCCTCCGGACTCAGCTGGGCGTGAACCTCAGTGAAGGGAACCTCGTTGAAAGGATCCTCAGTGAAGGGAACCTCGTTGAAAGGAACCTGGATGTCAGGAACTTCAATGACGGCCTCCTCCTGCAGGGCGTCGGGGGGGTGAGAGTCTGAGTCGCTGCGCGGCTGAAACAGAACCAGAGGTTAGAGAACCACACATAGTCATAGAACCTCAGGAGAATCCTGTGGAACCTCTGAGAGAACCTTAATGGAACCTTGGGAGATCCTCTGTGGAACCTTTGAGTGAAACACCTTTGGGGGAAACACCTTTGGGGAACCTTCTTTCAAACCAGGAATAACAAATACACTGCATGAGGAACCCTGGAGTAAGGGGAACCTGAAGGTGAGCCTCCCCTCAGAGAGCATAAGAACAGCCGCGCCCCCCCTCCCAATTATTATTGCTGTTGCTGTTGTTGCTATAATGCAGGGGTCTTCAAGTGCATTTCAAAGAGGAGAGAACATGCTCTGTTTCCGCTCTCTCTCTCTCTCTCTCTCTCTCTCTCTCTCTCTCTCTCTCTCTCTCTCTCTCTCTCTCTCTCTCTCTCTCTCTGTGAGCTGACTCACCCATCTGATTGGCTGAGTAGCGTCACCGCCCTAAAACATTAAACAATCACTGTTTAAAACCTTTTAATGTTTTAAACATTTTTAATGTGCGCCTCACCTGAAGCTCTCTGCCCCCCCCCCCCCCCTGAAGCTCTCTTCCCCACCCCCACTGAAGCTCTCTGGCCCCCCCCTGAAGCTCTCTTCCCCACCCCCACTGAAGCTCTCTGGCCCCCCCCTGAAGCTCTGTGCCCCCCCCCCCTGAAGCTCTCTGTCCCCCCCCTGAAGCTCTCTGGCCCCTCACCTGAAGCTCTCTGCCCCCCCCCTCCCCCGAAACACTCTTGCCCCCCCTGGCCCCCCCCCCCAGGGAGGAGTGCCTCACCTGAAGCTCTCTGCCCCTCCCCTGAAGCTCTCTTCCCCACCCCCACTGAAGCTCTCTGGCCCCCCCCTGAAGCTCTGTGCCCCCCCCCCCCCCCCTGAAGCTCTCTGTCCCCCCCCTCCCCTGAAACACTCTTGCCCCCCCTGGCCCCCCCCCCAGGGAGGAGTGCCTCACCTGAAGCTCTCTGCCCCCCCCTGAAGCTCTCTTCCCCACCCCCACTGAAGCTCTCTGGCCCCCCCCTGAAGCTCTGTGCCCCCCCCCCCCCCTGAAGCTCTCTGGCCCCCCCCTGAAGCTCTGTGCCCCCCCCCCCCCCCCTGAAGCTCTCTGGCCCCCCCCTGAAGCTCTGTGCCCCCCCCCCCCCCCCCCTGAAGCTCTGTGCCCCCCCCCCTGAAGCTCTCTGTCCCCCCCCTGAATCTCTCTGGCCCCTCACCTGAAGCTCTCTGCCCCCCCCTCCCCTGAAACACTCTTGCCCCCCCTGGCCCCCCCCCCCAGGGAGGAGTGCCTCACTTGAAGCTCTCTGCCCCTCCCCTGAAGCTCTCTTCCCCCCCCCCCCCACTGAAGCTCTCTGGCCCCCCCCTGAAGCTCTCTGCCCCCTCCACCTGAAGCTCTCTGCCCCCCCCTGAAGCTCTCTCCCCCCCACCCCCCCCAGGGAGGAGCGCCTCACCTGAAGCTCTGTCCCCCCCCCTGAAGCTCTCTGTCCCCTCACCTGAAGCTCTCTGCCCCCCCCCCCCCCCTGAAGCTCATCAAATCAAATTATTGGGTGATTTAAATTGGGACTGGTTGAGTGATACATCTTCACAGTTTCAGCAGGTTTGTGATTCTCTGAACTTAACTCAGCTTATTGATAGTCCCACTAGAATAGACCCTGCCAAACCCAATAACGATACCCTTATAGATATCATTCTAACAAATGCAGCTCATAAGTTTGTGTCTGTTGGTGTTTTTCCTAATGATATCAGCGACCATTGCACTATTGCTTGCGTTAGGAGCACTAAGTTGCCCAAAGCCAAGGGCCTTATTGTCCTCAGGCGCTGCTTCAAACACTTCTCTGAGCAGGCTTTCCTACACGATCTGGCGGAGGTTAAATGGCACTTCATAGCGTTAATTCCATCTGTCGATGTTGCCGTCCAATTTTGTATTGATCACTTTTTATCGATTATTAATAGACATGCCTCCCTTAGAAAATTCAGAGTCAAGAATAGGAACACTCCATGGTTTACTAGAGAACTATCTGATCTCATTCATGATCGAAATAAGCGATGGTCTTTAGCTAGAAAGTCTAACACTAGTGATGACTGGCTTATTTTTCGTGTCCTCAGAAATAAATGTTCAGCCCTTATTGAAAAAGCTAAAACTGATTACTATCTGAGCTTAACCACTGATTGGTTTAATGACCATTCTAAGTTCAGAACAAGAAGGTTTCTAGTTTCCCACAAAAACTGAAGGTCAGTGATTATTTTATTTCAGATTCAGATGGTATGTCTAATGCTTTCAATGCTCACTTCAAAAAGGCTGGTCACATGTTTGATGAGCAAAGTCATGACTCTCTAAATGGTCGTACTCACTGCCCTAGTCAAGAGATGAGCTCCCCTGTTTCTGATTTAGCTTATTTCTCGGTCTCTGAAGTCTTACAGGGTTTGCACGCAATTGATCCTAAAAAGTCTGCCGGGCCTGACGGCATCGACCCTTTCTTTTTAAAAATTGCAGCTCAGATTATAGCACAACCAGTAACTGATATGTTTAATCTCTCCCTGTCCACTCACACACTGCCAGCTGTGTGGAAGCAAGCTCTGGTATCGCCCCTCTTGAAAGCTGGTGATCCCACTGAGTTAAATAATTATCGTCCTATCTCAAATCTTTGTGTTATCAAAGATTCTTGAGTCCCTAGTTTCTACTCAGCTAAAACTTTTTTTAGATTCACACAACATCCTTAACCCTATGCAATCTGGATTCAGATCAAAGCACAGTACTGTGACTGCTAGTCGGAAAGTCTTAGACGATATTAAGGCTGCTTTGGATAAAACATCTGTTTGTGTTGATTATTGACCTAGCCAAAGCATCTGACTCTGTAGATAACCACATTCTGTCTAATGTTATGTTGGTGTCTCGTTTCGGTCATAATGCCATTTCCTGGTTTCAGAGTTATCTAACCGACCGTACTCAATGCGTCAGGTTGGGAAGTACTGTCTCTGACCCTGTCCCCTTGGAGAAGGGAGCTCCACAGGGCTCTAATTTGGGGCCTTTGCTCTTTTTATTATGTAAACAATATTTGTAATCAGATGCAATTTTCTACCTATCATATGTATGCTGATGACACTATTGTATTCTCATGTGCTTCTTCTCTGGATATGGCTGTTTCCAATTTAAAATCTTATGTCATCACGCTGCAGCATGCGCTTCTTTATTCCAAACTGCTTTTGAACAGTAAGAAAACCAAAGCAATGCTCTTTCCTCCCAAGTCAGTGTCCTCTTGCCTCTCCATTGACACCCTTGATGGTGTCTCTGTTGAGTTTGTACATACCTACAAATATCTGGGCTTTTGGTTGGACAGTAATCTGAACTTCAAACACCACATTGAAGTTCTAACTAAGAAATTGAAATTCACTCTTGGCTTCCTTTACAGACTTAAATGTTGTTTTTCAACTTCATCCTGTAAAAGGTTGGTCTCTGGCTTATTCCTGTCCCAGCTGGACTACGGTGATACCATCTATAGATTAGCCTGTCCCACTGTTTGGACCAAACTCGACCCACTCTACCATGCTGCACTGTGTTATATATCAGATGCACCCTATAGGACTCATCACTGCACACTGTACAGCCTAACTGGATGGTCCTCATTCACTATGCGTAGGATGCAGCATTGGTTTTTATTAATGTATAAAGCCATTTTAGCAAAGCTTCCATTCTACATATGTGCCAGATTTGCTCCAGTTTGTGACTCTCACAACCTCAGACCCAGTGCCTGGATACCGGTCCAGGCTCCTGCTGTGCAGACTGAGGCTGGAGAAAGGAGTCTTTTTCATTATGGTCCTTGGTCTTGGAATGACCTTCAATCACGCCTCAAACTGATGGCACTTGTCTCAATAGCATGTTTTAAATTGAAGTTGTCTGAAGTCCTTACCTCCAGCTGCTCTTGCTGTAATAAGTAGAACCTTTCTTACTGTCCTAATGTGCTCAATGTAGTAACTGCTTTTCCTCTTTTGTTTTCTTAGTTATGTTCTCTGTATTTTATATGTTTGTGTTATGTGTAACGTTGCTGCCTTCTTGGCCAGGTAAGCATTGTAAATGAGATTTTATCTCAATGCTTTTTATCTGGTTAAATAAAGGTTAAATAAAAAAGAGAACTTAGTACCTTCCTGATGCCAAAGGTCAGAGGGGAACATAAGAGGAACCTTTAGAGAACTTAGTACCTTCCTGATGCCAAAGGTCGGAGGGGAACATAAGAAGAACCTTTAGAGAACTTAGTACCTTCCTGATGCCAAAGGTCAGAGGGGAACATAAGAGGAACCTTTAGAGAACTTAGTACCTTCCTGATGCCAAAGGTCAGAGGGGAACATAAGAGGAACCTTTAGAGAACTTGGTACCTTCCTGATGCCAAAGGTCAGAGGGGAACATAAGAGGAACCTATAGAGAACTTAGTACCTTCCTGATGCCAAAGGTCAGAGGGGAACATAAGAGGAACCTTTAGAGAACTTAGTACCTTCCTGATGCCAAAGGTCAGAGGGGAACATAAGAGGAACCTTTAGATAACTTAGTACCTTCCTGATGCCAAAGGTCAGAGGGGAACATAAGAGGAACCTTTAGAGAACTTAGTACCTTCCTGATGCCAAAGGTCAGAGGGGAACATAAGAGGAACCTTTAGAGAACTTAGTACCTTCCTGATGCCAAAGATCAGAGGGGAACATACGAGGAACCTTTAGAGAACTTAGTACCTTCCTGATGCCAAAGGTCAGAGGGGAACATAAGAGGAACCTTTAGAGAACTTAGTACCTTCCTGATGCCAAAGGTCAGAGGGGAACATACGAGGAACCTTTAGATAACTTAGTACCTTCCTGATGCCAAAGGTCAGAGGGGAACATAAGAGGAACCTTTAGAGAACTTAGTACCTTCCTGATGCCAAAGGTCAGAGGGGAACATACGAGGAACCTTTAGAGAACTTAGTACCTTCCTGATGCCAAAGGTCAGAGGGGAACATAAGAGGAACCTTTAGTGAACTTAGTACCTTCCTGATGCCAAAGGTCAGAGGGGAACATAAGAGGAACCTTTAGAGAACTTAGTACCTTCCTGATGCCAAAGGTCAGAGGGGAACATAAGAGGAACCTTTAGATAACTTAGTACCTTCCTGATGCCAAAGGTCAGAGGGGAACATAAGAGGAACCTTTAGTGAACTTAGTACCTTCCTGATGCCAAAGGTCAGAGGGGAGCATAAGAGGAACCTTTAGAGAACTTAGTACCTTCCTGATGCCAAAGGTTAGAGGGGAACATAAGAGGAACCTTTAGAGAACTTAGTACCTTCCTGATGCCAAAGGTCAGAGGGGAACATAAGAGGAACCTTTAGAGAACTTAGTACCTTCCTGATGCCAAAGGTCAGAGGGGAACATAAGAGGAACCTTTAGAGAACTTAGTACCTTCCTGATGCCAAAGGTCAGAGGGGAACATAAGAGGAATCTTTAGAGAACTTAGTACCTTACTGATGCCAAAGGTCAGAGGGGAGCATAAGAGGAACCTTTAGAGAACGTAGTACCTTCCTGATGCCAAAGGTCAGAGGGGAACATAAGAGGAACCTTTAGAGAACTTAGTACCTTCCTGATGCCAAAGGTCAGAGGGGAACATAAGAGGAACCTTTAGAGAACTTAGTACCTTCCTGATGCCAAAGGTCAGAGGGGAACATAAGAGGAATCTTTAGAGAACTTAGTACCTTCCTGATGCCAAAGGTCAGAGGGGAAACCTTCAGGCTGGAGGTTCTCTGTTTGATCTTCTCTCGTTGTTCCTGAGAAACGATCTTCGTTCCGATCTTGGTCATTTTCTTTTCAATGTTCTGCCTGGAGAACGCCTTCTTCAGACTGTCCACCTGCAAAGAGAACGTTAGAACGTTATTGATCTGACAGACAACCTGTCTGTCTGAACACCTGTCTGTCTGAACACCTATCTGTCTGCATACCTGTCTGTCTGTCTGTCAGATCACCTGTCTGTCTGAATACCTGTCTGTCTGATCACCTTTCTGTCTGAACACCTGTCTGTCTGTCTGATCACCTGTCTTTCTGAATACCTGTCTTTCTGAATACCTGTCTGTCTGATCACCTATCTGTCTGAACGCCTGTCTGTGTGATCGCTTGTCTGTCAGATCACCTGTCTGTCTGATCACCTGTCTGTCAGATCACCTTAGTCAGGCTTCAGGAAGAAACATAGCACCATCACTGCCACAATGAAAGTGGTGAATGATATTAATAGTATGCCAGATAATAAACAGAGTTGTGCAGCTCTGTTTATTGACCTTTCCAAAGCGTTTGATACCGTTGATCATCGCGTTTTAAAACAGAGGTTACTCAGTATTGGCATATCCAGCCATGCAGTGGGGTGGTTTGTGAACTACCTCTCTGAAAGGTCCCAATGTGTTCACTTTGATGGGATGTCTTCTGAGTGGTTAAACATTACTAATGGTGTTCCTCAAGGTTCTGTTTTAGGTCCACTTTTATTCTCCATATATATCAACAGTTTAGGTGAAAATGTGGATGAAGCTACTTTACATTTCCATGTGGATGATCCCCTGATGTACTGTGCAGGTCCCTCCATTCAGGAGGCTGGTGTTCAATTACAGGCTGTTTTTAACATTATTCAGACTCAGCTCTCTGAACTAAAGCTTCTTTTAAATGTTGATCAAACCAAGGTAATGCTCTTTTCAAAAGCTAAAAAGACTCCAGAGCCTGTTTTAGATATTGTATCTACGCAAGGAACAAAACTTGAAGTTGTTGCCTGTTACAAATACCTTGGTATCTGGCTTGATGATCGTCTCTCTTTTAAACTTCATGTCAATAACCTGCTTTTAAAAATCAGGGTTAGGCTAGGTTTCTTCTACAGGAACAAGTCCTGTTTCTCGCTTGAGGCCAGGAAAAGGCTAGTCACTGTGACCTTTTTACCTGTGCTGGACTATGGTGATCTGCTGTATATGAATGCACCTGCCAACTACCTGAGCAAACTAGATGCTGCGTATCATAGTGCTCTGAGATTTGTAACAAATTGTAAAGCACTTACTCATCACTGTACACTGTACACCAAGGCAGGTTTACCATCACTCACTGTACGGAGGCTCAGTCACTGGTACACTTTTATCTATAAAGCTATGTTGGGCAAACTCCCGTATTATATCTGTTCATTGATAAAGCAGAAAGTTGCAAGCAGCTATTGTCTGCGATCGCAGGATATCCTCTTGTTTGATGTACCAAGAGTAAGGACTGTCTTAGGTAAGACAGCTTTTATGTGCGCAGCTCCACTTGCTTGGAACAGTCTACAGGCAAAATTGAAATTGAGCATTTTTATTTCTCTGAATGTATTTAAGGCACGTCTAAATAAAATGCTTTCTGACACTCTGGGTATTTGTAAATGTTGAATATGTAAATATGATATCCTCTGTTGTTTGTTTGTATGTTGTTTTTATGTTTCATTTGGAACTAAATGATGCAGGTCTCCCTTGTAAATGAGATCGAGGATCTCAAGGGACCAATCTGTCTAAATAAAGGTTTGAAATGAAATGAAATGAAATGAAATGAACCTTCCTGTGTGAATACCTGTCTGTCTGATCACCTCTCTGTCTGTCTGTCTGTCTGTCAGATCACCTGTCTGTCTGATCACCTGTCTGTCAGATCACCTTCCTGTTTGAATACCTGTCTGTCAGATCACCTTCCTGTGTGAATACCTGTCTCTCTGAACACCTGTCTGTCAGATCACCTGTCTGTCAGATCACCTGTCTGTCTGAACACCTGTCAGTCAGATCACCTGTCTGTCTGTCTGATCGCCTGTCTGTCTGAACACCTGTCTGTCTGATCACCTGTCTGTCTGATCGCCTGTCTGTTTGATCGCCTGTCTTTCAGATCACCTGTCTGTCTGATCACCTGTCTGTCCTCACCTTCTTGAGGCTGGATCTCTTCAGTTTCTCTGCTCTGGATTTCTCCATGTTCTCCAGATCTTGAGGCCACGCCTCCTCTTCCTCTTCTAGCTCCGCCTCCAGCCCTTCGTCCTCGTCAGATGATAGGTCGATGGTGGAGAGCCCGCTCTCCTGGACACGGTTACCGTCGACAACGCCCTCCGTTAGCTCCTCCCCCTCCTCCAGGATCTCATCCCGAGGGAATGGGGGGGGATCCTTCAGGTAAACCGAGGACGGGATCTCGTTCTCCTCCTATGAACAGAGGAACCGCAACGTGGGTTTAAAGGAACCTTAGCGTTAGAAGGAACCTCAGCCCAGGTTAAAGGAACCTCAGGTTAAAGGAACCTCAGCCCAGGGTAAAGGAACCTCAGGTTAAAGGAACCTCAGCCCAGGGTAAAGGAACCTCAGGTTAAAGGAACCTCAGGTTAAAGGAACCTCAGCCCAGGGTAAAGGAACCTCAGGTTAAAGAAACCTCAGCCCAGGGTAAAGGAACCTCAGGTTAAAGGAACCTCAGCCCAGGGTAAAGGAACCTCAGGTTAAAGAAACCTCAGCCCAGGGTAAAGGAACCTCAGTTTAAAAGAACCCCAGCCCAGGTTAAAGGAACCTCAGGTTAAAGAAACCTCAGCCCAGGGTAAAGGAACCTCAGGTTAAAGAAACCTCAGCCCAGGGTAAAGGAACCTCAGTTTAAAAGAACCCCAGCCCAGTTTAAAGGAACCTCAGGTTAAATATATAAAATGCTGATATTTTTTGCCAAATATCAGAACTTTCTCTCTTTTCATTTCTTTGCACAGATTGCAAAGTGGCAAAGTGTTATAACTTATTGTTCTAGCAAAGGGATTGACCACACAGACTTATGGAGCATTGTTTTATTATCACTGTTCTAGCAAAGGAATGCTCACGTTCATATTGCTGTTTTTTAATAAATGGTAAATGGACTGTACTTATATAGCGCTTTATCCAGTCTTTAAGACCCCTCAAAGCGCTTTACATACTACATGTCATTCACCCATTCACACCCATTCATACAGAGCAGTGTACCTTACTCTAGGACCTAACATTCACACACATTCACACACCGTTGGCCATGCCATCGGGAGCAACTCAGGGTTAAGTATCTTGCCCAAGGATACATCGACATGTTGACTGCATGGGCTGGGATCGAACCCACAACCTTCTGGATGAAAGACGACCGCACTCCCTCGCAGCCACAGTCGCCCTCAATTAATAAATGTTAACTTGGCCCATTACGTGACTATTTGTGTCCAAAGGGGGGGGCCTGACAGAAGAAGTTTGAGAACAACTGGGTTAAAGGAACCTGAACTCAAGTTCAAGGAACCTCAGGTTAAAGGAACCTCTACTTGGGTTAAAGGAACCTCAGGTTAAAGGAACCTCTACTTTGGTTAAAGGAACCTCAGGTTAAAGGAACCTCTACTTTGGTTAAAGGAACCTCAGGTTAAAGGAACCTCTACTTTGGTTAAAGGAACCTCAGGTTAAAGGAAACTCAACTCAGGTCGAATGAACCAGGGCCGCCCCTCCCTACACGCAGAACATGCAGAACACGCAGAGCCTCATCTTAGCTCCACAGTTGCCCCGCAGCGAGGTCCTAACAGATCACAAGCATTTGATTCCGTTGAATGTTAAAGGTGCCTTGTCATGCTTTTCTAGTTCTGACCCGTCCCCTTGTGTTCTGTAGCTTCTGCATGTGAACGGTCTGCAGAGTCACAAACCCTCAAAGTACACCCTGTAGCGAGTAAAACTCTAACACAGAGAAGACCGGTCTGCCCCAGAACGCCTCGTTGGACATTTCTCTTTTTGCATTATTTTCTTCCTGGGTACAGTGACGTGCCCATACCCAAATTGACCCGTAAGGACCAATCCGCGGAGCCGCTACGTTAAGTCCAGGAGATTGGTCCAAATGGACCAATCTCCTGGACTTCCTCACACACACACACACACACACACACACACACACACGCACACACGCACTCACACACTCACACACTCAATCTTTTCTCAGCTGCAGCTCCGCCGATTTCTCCTCCCTGAGACGGCGGAACACGGCAAGGCTGCGCACAAACAAACTGGTGTGTGTGTGAGAGCTCGGGCTGGTTTCGGGCTGGGTTTCGCTGTCTTGCAGACGGCCACTGGGCTCACAGGGAGGTGGGGGGCAGGAGCTCCAACAAGGCGTGCATGACAGAGAGTGAAGACACATACTATACAGAGATGCTGTATGAGAAACCAATGTGAGTTTGGAACATTGAACAATGTAAATCTATTCTAGTAGACCTCAACAATGGGATCAGGAGAAATGGCCATGGGACCTTTAAAGAAACAGGATGAGCGGTTCCTTCAGTCAGCAGACAGAGAACCAAAGAACCAGAGGTTAATCCTGAGGAATGCTGGGTATTTTAGGGAGGGAATGTTGAGTGTTGGTCACACACACACACACACACACACACACACACACACACACACACACACACACACACACACACACACACACACACAAAGATCATCTGCCTCTGACCTCATCAGAGCTCACTCTGTGGTAACCATGACAACCAAAAAACAGGACAGACTGCTGCCTTCCTGCAGCTCACGACCAAATAAGGTCAACAGCTGAGAGCTTCCCCCCCCACACCTGTTAGAGAGAGCTGCCCTCCCCTCACCTGTTAGAGAGAGCTGCCCCCCCTCACCTGTTAGAGAGCTGCGCCCCCTCCCCCTCACCTGGAAGATGAGCACCTTGAATTGGTTCCTGTTCACCAGGTGGGCGTGGTTAGCCTCCAGCTTCCTCACCTGTACACCCTGACGCTCCATCTTATCCCTCACCTGAGAGAGAGAGACAGGTGAGACACACAGGTGAGACGGACAGGTGAGACACACAGGAGAGACACACAGGTGAGAGACACAGGAGAGACACATAGGTGAGAGACAGACAGGTGAGAGACAGACAGGTGAGAGACACACAGGTGAGCGATGGACAGGTGAGACACACAGGTGAGAGACAGACAGGTGAGACACACAGGTGAGACGGACAGGTGAGACACACAGGAGAGACACACAGGTGAGAGACAGACAGGTGAGAGACACAGGTGAGAGACACACAGGTGAGACACACACGAGAGACACACAGGTGAGAGACAGACAGGTGAAAGACACACAGGTGAGACACACAGGAGAGACACACAGGTGAGAGACTCACAGGTGAGATGGACAGGTGAGACTCACAGGAGAGACTGCAGCAGGATGTAACAGGTGTATTACAGTGTGTCTCCATAGTTACCTCCTTCATGGTGACGGACAGCTTGCGGCTCTTGTCCAGCAGCTTGCTGACGGTGTTGGACGTATGGCTGTGACTCTTTGACAGTTTGGTCATATCAGCCTGGATCCCCCGCACCACACCCTCCATCTCCACCTGGTGCACCTGCAGGGACATCAGGTAATAACCAATCAGAGACCAGAGCATCAGGTAACAGCCAAACAGAGTCCAAAGCATCAGGACCAGATGACAGCCAATCAGAGACAAGAGCATCAGGTAACATCAGGTAACAGCCAAAGCATCAGACACCAGACAACAACCAAACAGAGACCAGAGCATCAGGGACCAGACAATCAACACCAGAGGTTGCTCTAGACTTTTTCGCTCGTAACATTTCTGTCAAAAACCATTATTACCCGTCGGTCTGTACACAACTGACGTGGGGGGGGGGGGGGGGGGGGGGGGGGGGAGAGCACGCTCGTGATGGACTGCTTTCGGATTTTTCAGTCACTGTTAAATAAATTCTGTCATAGACGGAATATATTTGGTTAACGCGACCCCTGATCAACAGCCAACAAGGTTGACTCCTCCCTTTAATTGTGTAGTTATTGTTGACTCCTCCCCTTTAACCATGTAGTTGTTGTTGACTCCTCTCCTTTAACCGTGTAGTTGTTGTTGACTCCTCCCAGTTCTTGTTGACTCCTCCCCTTTAACCGTGTAGTTGTTGTTGACTCCTCCCCTTTAACCGTGTAGTTGTTGTTGACTCCTCCCAGTTCTTGTTGACTCCTCCCCTTTAAATGTGTAGTTGTTGTTGACTCCTCCCAGTTTTTTGTTGACTCCTCCCCTTTAACCGCGTAGTTGTTGTTGACTCCTCCCCTTTAACCGTGTAGTTGTTGTTGACTCCTCCCAGTTCTTGTTGACTCCTCCCTTTAACCGTGTAGTTGTTGTTGCCAGTCCCCAACTCTGGGATTGGCAACAACAACTACACGGTTAAAGGGGTTCTCCCAGCAGCTGGGACTCCCAGCAGCTTCTACTGAAGCCTTCCAAGTAAATCACCAGAATGCCGACACCTCCTCATCTCCACCGCTCCCATGTTTTCTTTTGTGTTGCCATAAGTTAGTCTCTCTGCGTTGGTGCGCGGGGCTAATGCTAATGCGAGGATAATAAAATGGCGGCCTCACAACACTTTTTGGGAGTTTTAAGGGGCGTGGTTTGCAATCCGCCCAGCCAATCAGACACAGGAACCTTTTTCTCCCACGAAAGTACCTGCTCTCTAGCAGGGTCGGAAAAGGGGGTAAAAAGGATCTGATGAACACATTTTAGGGCGCATTCACACCTGCCTTGTGTAGTCCGGTTGAATCGAACCCTGGTGCGTTTAGCCGCTTGGTGCGGTTCATTTGGGTCGGTGTGAACGCAATCCGAGACCTCTTAAGTGAACTAAACAACCGGACTCTGGTCCGCCTAAAAGAGGTGGTCTCGGAGCGCTTGCTTGCGAACTCTGGAGCGGTTCATCGCTGTTTGACGCAGTCCGCACCAAAACATTGGAAGCGTAGTATTTACGTGTCACAAGAACGCGGATGTCTTCAAAATCTTTATCGAAAGAGTCTTTCAAGACATCCGCGGTTTTTTAGTTAAAGAGTGAAGCAGAATGAAGTGTTGAATCACGTCGTGTAAAGTAAAAAAGCTCCGTCAACTACATAAAAGTAAGAACACCTGTCGTCGGTGAAACGCCCTCCTGACTGCAGAACGTCTCTCATTATGCTATAATGTTTTTTAACGGATGTTGTCTGATTATATAATCATATGCGCGGGCCGCTCGTGTCTGTTGATCTCCAGATTAACAGCAGCATGAGAATAACCTGCCGAATGTGCCGATGCTCCATGGCGGAGGCTCCGGTAGAAATTGCCGGGATTTGCGTTTTTACCCCCTTAATGTCTGACCAATGGTTGAACAGCATTTCCGTGCACATGACTTGTGTTTAAAGTTTATAGTCCGTTTGAGTTTTGCCCGTGTGAACGCAAACCAAACCTTCTGAAAAATGAAACAATGGAACAAACTGTGGTCTGGTGCGCACCTGAGAAGTGTGTGTGAATGCACCCTTAGCTTCAGCTCTTTTTGGTGTGAACGCGACATTTCGGAACTAAAGTGGGGAAAAGTCCTTCTACTAGTAGAAAGACATTCTGGAAAACAGTGAAAGAAATGGAGAATAAACCTCCATCCTCTCATCTCCCTAACTCCCTTGTTATTGAGGACACAGTAGTCATCGGTAATGAACGCATAGCAGAGCTCTTTAACCAGCACTTTGTTAAATGTAGGAACCTATTATACACTATAGCGCCTCCTAAGCCCCCCACCAACACTCCGCCACCCAGCCCCTCTAGCGCAGCCCCATGTCACAGCTTCTGCCTACAGGTAGTTAGTGAGAACGATGTGCTGGAGGTCCTTAGCAAACTTGACCCCATCAAACCTGCAGGTCTTGATGGGCTAGACCCCTTCTTTTTTAAAGTTGCAGCCCCGATTATTGCAGAAGCTATCTCCCACCTTTGTAATCTGTCCATACAGACAGCAGTGCTACCTTCTGCCTGGAAGGCAGCGTCAGTGCAACCTTTGTTTAAAGGAGGAAACCATGCTGACCCCAACTGCTATCGTCCAATATCCTCACCCCCTTCTACCTCACACAATTACTGCAACTCCGCCCACCCTTGACGCACAACACCCGGTCAGCTCCAAGCATCCTGCTAAAGATCCCCAAAGCCCATACATCCTTTGGCCGCTCCGCCTTTCAGTTTGCAGCAGCAGGTAGCTGGAAGGTCCTTTGTCTCCCCCGCACCTTCAATGTCACTATTATAGACACCCTGGTGCACACAGCAGCTGCTTTGCCTGATGCTGATTTTAATGACTGGTTGAACCACAGCAACATTGTTTTAGAGTTTTTATATGTTTAACTGCTATGCCTGTCGTCTTTTCTCTATGTGTGTTGTCTCCTGGGTTCTGTAGTGCCCGGAGTCTGTCTTTTGATTTATTTTCCTCCCAAACTCCATCCCCTCAGGAAGCCTTTGCCTCATGTCGGGTCATCATTGTAAATAAGAATTTGTTCTTAATTGATTTTCCTGGATAAATAAAGGTTATACTACTACTACTAAGTACTGCGGTATGAACGCGCCTCTTGTTGATAGCCAGTTATCTGGGCAGCAGCTCTGACACCTCATAAAGTTAGTTTGAATCTTTACTGATTTATATAATAAAAACTGTCTTGTCTACGCAGCACTTTAAGCTAACGCAGTAGCATGAATCTGTTTGCAGACAGGAAGAGATCCGCAGCAGCTGAATGTTAAGAATCCTCTCAGTTTTCCTCTCAGCATTCATGAGACCAACATGTGAGGAATGCAGCGACGCAGCAGTGCAACATCTGCAGGGCGTCAGCTGACTCCGACCGAAACAGATCCAGAAACAGATCCTAGACCCAGATCCCAGAAACTGATCTGAACCCAGAAACAGATCCCAGACCACCAACACCCGGAGACTGAAGTCAGTCTGGTGTGCTGAGTCTTAGTAAGGCGCATCGGAGCGGTCTTCATGTTGTTTCTGTGGACTTAATCTGCTGTTTCCTGAGAGCTGTTTCTATAGGGAGAGTTTCCACAGCCCTGAACACGTCACACGGCATATTTTCAGGGTGGGGTCTGGTTTGTAAAGTTTCCCTGTCTTTAGTTTAGTTAGTCCCCCCCCCCCTCACCTCCATCTTGTTCTGGTTCTCCTGCACGGCGTCCAGCATGTTGACCAGTTTGTCCAGCAGCGTGAGGACGGTGATGGCATTCACCGGACCCTGACCAAGGGCCTCGGGGTCCGAGGGGGGACTCAGCCCGGCCAGGGGACCGGGGGGGTCCAACAGCTCCAGGCTTGGGGGGGGGAGCAGGTCCTGGCTCTGGTGGGGCTCCGTGGTCACCATGACGGATTGAGAGAGACTGACTGCTTCTGGGTGTGTGTGTGTGTGTGTGTGTGTGTGTGTGTGTGTGTGTGTGTGTGCTGCGCTCTGATTGGCTGCTCAGAGGAAACTTTCCTGTCCACACCTTTAACCCTTCCCACCCCACAGCTGCCTCAGTGTTCCTGCTGCGTTACTGAGGCTGATCCAACTAACTAGAGAACAACACCACACATTCAGTTATACATCTAGGATGTTATCTATGATGTTATCTATGATGTAGTGGTTCTATAGAAACACAAACAGGAAATGAGTTTAGAGCTGAAAGGGTTAACTGCTGCAGCGGGGGGGGTCACCATGACGACGGGCGGGTCTGTTTGTGTGTGTAGAGAGGGGGGGATCCTTCCAGATGACTTCACCTCACAAACATGAGACCCAGATCCTCCCCCCTTTACTCCCCCTCCCTTTACTCCCAGAACTTATACATGATACAATGTAACTCTTTCTTTAACACTAGTTCCTAACCCATATATATATATTGTTCCCATAGTGTTGTTAGTATGATGGTTCCTCAGTGGTTCCTCAGTGGTTCCTCAGTGGTTCCCCAGTGGCTCGTGCTTCCACAGATGACATGTTTTTATGGATGGACTTCAGATATTCATTGTTATCAGGATGTTAAGAGCATTCCATGGAATATAACAAGTGTATCTTGAGCCGGTTTCTCAAACTTACCTACCCCACCTTTAAGTTATGTTTTATTTGTTATGTTTTATACATTTTAATACTTTTACATCTCATAAGGCTGACAATGTTTAAAATAAAAACCCTATTCCTATTTGTATATAATATATATTTATTTTAATATAATAAAAGGGAATATTTGAACAACATATTCCTGACTGTTACTCTTCTATGACCCACACAGGCCTCCAGGCGGCGCTGCTGTCTCTGCTGTGTTTATCACAGAAGAAGAAGAAGAAGAAGAAGCAGCTGCGGGTCATGTGATCTGTCTTTAGCAGCAGCGGATCAGCTGACTGCTGCTGCGGTTTATAAAACCATTAAATAATCTTTAATATTCTTTAATAATCTCTAATCTAAACCTGGAGACATGTCGTTCATCACGGCCAACTGGAACCCGCTGGGAGAGGCTTTCTACCGGTCAGTGTGTTCCGCTTTACACCGGCTTACCTCCTGTAGCTGCTAGCTCCTGTAGCAACATGCTAACTGTGTGTGTGTGTGTGTGTGTGTGTGTGTGTGTGTGTGTGTGTGTGTGTGTGTGTGTGTGTGTGTGTGTGTGTGTGTGTGTGTGTGTGTGTGTGTGTGTGTGTGTGTGTGTGTGTGTGTGTGTGTGTGTGTGTGTGTGTGTGTGTGTGTGTGTGTGTGTGTGTGTGTGTGTGTGTGTGTGTGTGTGTGTGTGTGTGTGTGTGTAGTAAGACGGAGCTGTATGAGATGTCCTGGTCTCTGAGGGACGGACTGAGAGACAGTCTGGTTGCTGCAGCGCCGTATGGAGGACCTATAGGTGACACACACACACACACACACACACACACACACACACACACTGCCCATGTGGGGATTGTCCACTGTACTGAATATATGTAAGTCGCTTTGGATAAAAGCGAAGTGACATGTAATGTAATATACACACACTGAGACGCACACCAACTCTCTAGATTAGATTAATTTATTGTTATTACAAAAATGCAAGCACAGTGTAATGAAATTTAAGGAGGGTCTAACCAGAATGCAAAACAGTCAGTTATATACACAATTATCAGAAGTATATACAAAATAAATGATACGAAAATAAAGGTAAATAGATGGGAAATGTATAAATAAGAATAAATACAGTGAATACAGAATTGCGCTTCAGCACAGCACACGACAACAACTAGGCAGTCTGGGACAGCGTGGGGTTCATTGTCAGCAGCAGGGATGGGTACCGAGAACCGGTACTAAGTCAATACCGGTACCTGATTGGACGGTATCGGTATACCGTTAAGCCGCTGGACAAACGATGCTGCTATCGGTATATCTGTTACGTCTACTTCCTTAGTTTAACTTTAAACCATTCTGGTTGGTTGGGAACCCTCATCCCGTGTGATGTATCCGGTTTGAGACCCCTCTGATTGGCCACTGTAAATGCCCCTCGTCATGTCTCTCAACAGCGCTCTTATTATTGTTGTGAGACTCCCGCAGGCATGGCGGACAGAGCGAAGCGATCGAAGGTCTGGGTGCACTTTTAAAAAATGTAGTGGCGATAGTGAAAGGTGCAATCTATGTACTCACTTAGTTGCTTGTAAAGGGGGTGACACAAGCAACTTAATGAAGCATTTGCAAACGAGACACTCATTTACTCTAAAACGGCGCTAGCGATACTGCTAGTGCTAATAGTGCTAGCGGGCTTCAGCCGCGCCGTGTGTAAATGTGACCTGAGCGAAGGCTCGCAGGCAGGTTAGCTGCTGCGCACGGGTAATATGTTTTGTTTACCTGAGTGCAGTCTTGCAGGCACATCGCCTTGTCTTTTTTTAGTTTATTAAAACCAAATTATTGAAAAGTATCGAAAAATACCGATAAGCAGTACCGGTACCAGTATCGATAAAATCCTAAAGATACCCATCCCTAGCAGTCTGACTGCTGAAGGGAAGAAGCTGTGCGTGGTCCTGTTTGTTCTACCCGGGAGGCTGCGGTAGCGTGTCCCAGAGCGGGTGCCACGCAGGGGGATAAACAGTGTATGGTTCAATCAATCAATCAATGTTTATTT
Organism: Notothenia rossii; assembly: GCF_949606895.1. NCBI lineage: Eukaryota > Metazoa > Chordata > Actinopteri > Perciformes > Nototheniidae > Notothenia > Notothenia rossii. Next base: position 104,834 of record NC_136901.1, on the reverse strand, counting down.
ATATAGCCCAATATCACAAATGTTACATTTGTCTCAGTGGACTTCACAGTTTGTACAGAATATCAGTATGACAATACGACACCCTCTGTCCTTAGACCCTCTGTCCTTAGACCCTCTGTCCTTAGACCCTCACATCGTACAAGGAAAAACTTCCAGAGAAAACCCCACAGTTTAAAGGGGAACATGGAGAAACCTCAGGGAGAGCAACAGAGGAGGGATCCCTCTCCCAGGACGGACAGACGTGCAATATATGCCGTGTGTAAATTGAAAAGATAATACATTTGCAACATAGGTAGACCGAATGTTTGGAAATGCATGTGTGTATAATAGGAAGATGAATCCACAAGGATATCCATCCAGGACTTATGATCCACGACTCAAGATCTAGGACTCGCGATCCATGACACAGGACCTGGGATGGGATAGGGATGTCCCGATCACCTTTTTTTGCTCCCGATCCGATCATTTGATTTTGACAATTTGCCGATACCGATTTTTCCCGATCCGATCTTTATGCAATGCATTAAGAGAAAAAAAAGCAAAAAAGCATTCGAGTTGTCCCTTAAGGTTTTTTTTTAATTTAAATTGGATATTCTATCCAACATGGATATGCTTCTTTCTTTCACAGCAGCATTGGATCAGTTCAGTTGTGCAGCATTGGATCCAAACAAAGCTTATCAGTACTCGTTAGCTTACTGCTACAATTAGACACTGCGCCCACTCTGTTGCCAGATTTGAAAGAAATAAGCAGGTCTATGAAAACAAGCCCCAAAGAAGCAACACACATGATGTGTAATTTGAAACCAAAACTAAGGCCTCAGGATGACTTTAAGACTTGAGACTAACCCTAACCCTAACCCCTAACCCTAACCCTCGGGACATCTCTACCGCAGGATCATCCATGACTCCGGATCCCGGCGTATATAGACACCAAAAAGAAAGAAATTTGGGGAAGCTGGGTTAATCGGAACATGAGAGTACACAGGTATAGACAGAGAGAAGGAAGAAGTAAGATGTCCCCGACAAACTAAGCCTATATCAGCAAAACTAGGGGCTGAATCTAATCAGCCCTAACTATAAGCTTTATCAAAAAGGAAGGTCTTAAGCGCACTCTTAAAAACGGATAGGGTGTCTGCCGTCCGAACACAAACTGGAAGCTGATTCCACAAAAGTGGAGCTTGATAAGAAAAGGCTCTGGCTCCCATTGTACTTTTAGAGACTCTAGGAACAACCAACAACCCTGCATTCTTGGAACGCAATGCCCTAGTAGGACAATAGGGTATAATGACTTCTTTAAGGTAAGATGGTGCCTGCCCATTAAGGGCTTTGTAGGCGAGAAGAAGAATTTTAAATGCTATCCTGTGTTCTATAGGGAGCCAGTGTAAGGCAGCCAGAACAGGAGTAATGTTGTCCCTTTTCCTAACTCTGGTTAGTACACGAGCTGCAGCATTTTGAATCAGCTGAAGCGACTTGACTGACTTCTTGGTACACCCTGATAATAAGGAGTTACAATAATCCAGCCTTGAAGTAACAAATGCATGGACTAGTTTCTCTGCATCGTTTTGAGGCAAGATATGCCTGATTTTTGCAATGTTACGTAGATGGAAGTAGGCGGTCCTTGAAATTGATTTTATGTGGGTGTTAAAGGATAAATCCTGATCAAATATAACACCAAGATTCCTTACAGTCTCACTGGAGGTCAAATGAATGCCATCCATAGTTAATATATCTTTAGATAATTTGTTTCGTAGATTCTTCGGGCCAAGTACAATAACTACAGTTTTGGTCGTGTTTAACATCAACATTTTTAAGTTCATCCACGTTTTTAAGTCCTTGAGGCAGTCTTGAATTTTATTTAGATGATTAATTTCATCAGGCTTGATTGATAAATATAGTTGAGTATCATCCGCATAACAATGAAAGTTTACAGAATGATTCCTTATAATATTGCCTAACGGAAGCATATATAGGGTGAACAAAATAGGTCCAAGCACTGAGCCCTGTGGCACTCCATGGCTAACTTTGGTTTGCGTGGAAGATTCATCGTTGACACGTTCAAACTGAGAGCGTTCAGATAGATAGGACCTAAACCAGCCTAAAGCAGTTCCCTGTATGCCAACTAAGTGCTCTAGTCTTTGCAATAGGATATCATGGTCGATAGTATCAAATGCAGCACTAAGATCGAGCAAGACAAGAATAGAGACAAGTCCCTGGTCTGAGGCTATTAGAAGGTCATTTGTGACTTCAACCAGAGCTGTCTCTGTGCTATGTTGTGTTCTAAAGCCAGACTGAACATCTTTAAATAAATCATAGTTTTTTAAGTAATCACACAGCTGTTTTGCGACTGCTTTCTCAAGAATGTTTGAGAGGAACGGAAGATTAGAAATAGGTCTATAGTTGGCTAAAACCTCTGGATCGAGGTTGTGCTTTTTAAGAAGCGGTTTTATCACTGCTACTTTGAATGATTGTGGAACATAGCCTGATAATAAAGACATATTCATAATATTTAATAAAGAAGTGCTAATTAATGGAAAAACTTCTTTTAACAGCTTAGTTGGAATCGGGTCTAAGATACACGTTGATGGTTTAGAAGAGAGAATCATTGAATTTAATTGTTCAAGGTTTATGGCTGAAAAGCATTCTAGTTTACTATCTAGTGTAATATTAGAACTTACGTTTGCGGGAGCTGTTGATAACACTATACTGGTCAAAGGCAAGAGGTCATTGATTTTGTTTCTAAGAGTAACAATTTTATCGTTAAAAAAGCACATCAAATCATTGCTACTGAGTGCTATGGGAATAGAAGGCTCAGTCGAGCTGTGGCTCTCTGTCAGCCTGGCTACAGTGCTGAAAAGAAATCTTGCATTATTCTCATCTATTAATGAAGAGTAGTATGCTGCTCTCGCTTTACGCAGTGCTTTCTTATATTCATTGAGAGTAATATGCCAAATTAAACGAGATTCTTCAAGTTCAGTGGAACGCCATATCCTTTCAAGTTGTCTCGACTTTTGCTTTATTTTGCGGGTTTGGGCATTATGCCATGGAGCTAATCTATGTTGTTTGATTTTCTTCTTTTTCAAAGGAGCAACAGAGTCTAATTTTATTCGCAGCGCATCTGTAGCACTATCAACAACATGATCAATTTGGGGTGGTGTACATTTTGTATAAGTTTCCTCCCCTACATGCAGACATGCTATCGAGTTAAGTATTGGTGGAATCTCTTCCTTAAATGTGTCTATAGCACTAACAGATAGGTTTCTGCTGCAGGAGCTTTTGGCTAATGCTTTGTAGTCTAGTAACAGTACTTCAAAAGTTACTAAGAAATGGTCGGATAAAGCAGGATTATGCGGTTCGACTAATAGTTGCTCAATTTCAATACCATAAGTCAGAACAAGGTCAAGAGTGTGATTATAGCAGTGGGTTGGTTTATTTACACTCTGACAGAAACCAACAGAATCTAATATAGAGTTAAATGCAACAGTGAGGCTATTTGTATCATCGTCAACATGAATATTAAAGTCACCTACGATAATTACTTTATCTGTTTTAAGAACCAAAGCTGATAAAAACTCAGAGAATTCTGATAAGAATTCTGAATAAGGACCTGGTGCACGGTACACTGTAACAAATAAGATTGGCTGCAAAGTTTTCCAGGTCGGATGCGTAAGACTAAAAACGAGGCTTTCAAAGGAGGTATAATTTAATTTTTGTTTAGTATTGATAAGTAAACTTGAGTCAAAGAATGCTGCACCTCCTCGGCCCGTGCCTCGGGCAATATGAGTATTGATATGGCTGGGTGGAGTGGCCTCATTTATGCTGACATATTCTTCATGTCTCAACCAAGTTTCAGTGAGACAGAATATATCAATATTATAATCTGATATTAAATCATTTACCAGTATTGCTTTAGATGCTAGAGATCTTATGTTTAAGAGACCACATTTAATCTTCCTGTTTTGTTGCACTGTAGTAGTTGTTACATTTACTTTGATTAGGTTATTATGTATGACACCTCTATTAGGTTTTACCTTAAATTGTCCTTGGGCAGACACACACACCGTTAATATTGGGTATTTTATTGGGGTCGGGATTCCTATGGATGACTGTCTAGGAGAGAGCGCAGAGAAGCGTGTAAGACTCCGCCTCCTGGTCTCAACTCCAGTTTGTCATGGATTAAGTCCACAGAGCCCTGAAATGTTTGCCGAAATGAGATCTGCACCTTCCAAAGTTTGATGAATGCCGTCTCTCTTAATCAGACCAGGTTTTCCCCAGAAGGCTGTCCAATTATTCACGAAGCCCACATTGTTTGCTGGGCACCACCAAGACAACCAGCGCTGAAATTATGACATGCGGCTATACATGTCATCATTGATCAAATTGGGGAGGGGACCAGAGAAGATTACGGTGTCCGACATTGTTTTAGCATAACTACACACCGACGCCACATTAAGTTTGGTGCATTCTGATTGGCGTAAACGAACATCATTACCACCGACGTGAATAACAATCCTACTGTATTTACGTTTATTTTTAGCCAGCAGTCTAAGATGCGCCTCAACGTCGCCCGCTCTGGCCCCCGGAATGCATGTGACTGTGGACGCTTCGGTCTCTAAACTCACGTGTCTCATAATAGAGCTACCAATAACCAGAGTTGGCTTCTCAGCGGGTGTCTCGCTGAGTGGGGAATATCTGTTAGATACGTGAACGGGTTGGTGGGGACCTGCGGGTTTCGCGTTATGCCCCTTCTGAACAGTCACCCATTCTCCCTGCTGCTCGGGAGTTGCCGGGGGACGGCTAAGAGGAGCTACCTTTTGCCGGTCCGCACCGGCTAACATGGGCTTTACTGTAGCTGAGTTACTTTCTAAGATGCGGAGCCGGGCTTCTATGGCTATGATTCCCGCCTCCAACCTAACAACTATACTACATTTAACACATGTATCGGTACCAGTAAAGGAGGTAGGGGAGTAACCAAACATGAGACAGTTAGAGCAGGAAATAGCACCCGAGGGTGGGGAAAGAGCCATGGCTAGCTATCAAGCTAAAGTAGCTACCGTTAGCAAACCCGAAAAGAGTGTAGGCAACTGTGGAGTTACAGTCGCTAAGAGAAGGAGAGTTGTGAGTGCTTAAGCTGTAGTAACGTGTGATTACAACGTCAGGCAGTTGCCGTGATCAAGAGTTTTAAAACGATCGATTAAGTTAAGAAAATAAGCTATCAGCAACAGAACAGGCACACGGGATACCCGGAGATGACAACAACAACCGGAAGTTACAACATGCTTACCGCAATAGTGGTCCGTCTGTGTTTGTTCCTTTTGAAGTCCACAATGACCTCTTTCATCTTCTTGGTGTTGAGAGCCAGGTTGTTGTTAGCGCACCACTCTGCCAGATGCTCAACCTCTTCCCTGTATGCCGTCTTGTCATTGTTGCTGACAAGCCCGACCACTGTAGTGTCGTCTGCAAACTTAACGATGGTGTTTGAGCCATGTACAGGTTTGCAGTCATGTGTGAAGAGGGAATATAGGAGGGGACTTAACACACAGCCCTGTGGGAGACCAGTGCTAAGGATGAGATTAGAGGATGTGAGCTTGTCTATTCTAACATGCTGGGGTCTGTTTGTGAGAAAGTCCAGTATCCAGTTGCAGAGGGAGGGGTCGATGCCAAGGTCACTGAGCTTGGTAATCAGTTTGGAAGGAATCATGTTGTTAAATGCCGAGCTAAAGTCAATGAACAGGAATCGTACGTATGTGTTGCTCTGATCCAGATGGTAGAGGGCAGGGTCTAGTGCTGTGGAGATGGCGCCATCCGTACTCCTGTTCTGACGATAGGCAAACTGGTAGGGGTCAAGTGTGGGTGGGAGGTATGATTTTAAGCCGAGCCCAGGACCAGCTTCTCGAAACACTTCATGATGGTCGATGTAAGTGCCACGGGTCGGTAGTCGTTAAGGCTTGTTGGAGAGGCGTGCTTGGGAACAGGCAAAATGGAGGTGTATTTGAAGCACGTGGGGACTTTTGCCTGGGCCAAGGACAGGTTAAAGATGTCAGTCAGGACCCTGGTCAGCTGCTCAGCACAAGTACACTGTCCGGGGATGCCATCGGGGCCAGCGGCCTTACGTGTGTTTGTCCTGCTCAGTTCAGCATGCACATCTGTGGTGGGGGGTGTGAGAGGCAGATGGTCTGCAGGGAGAGTGGCCCTAGTGGCTACCTCATGATTGACCCTGTCAAAATGAGCATACAAATAATTAAGCTCATCTGGAAGAGAGGGGTCAGTGGAGGGGTGGGAGGCCCGGGTGGGTTTGAAATCTGTGATGGTCTGTAACCCCTGCCACATACGTCGGGGGTCAGAGGTGTTATAGTGCTTCTCAATCTTTAGCTTGTGGCAGTGCTTCGCCCTTTTGATGCCCCGTTTCAGCTCAACCCTGGCTAGACGGTAGTCCTGCGCGTCTCCTGACCTGAAGGCGGTGTCACGTGCCTTCAGCAGTTGGCGGACCCGCCCATCCATCCATGGGTTCTGATTAGGGAATATTTTGATCTGTTTGGTGGTGGTGACATTACTGATGTAGGTGTGGATGCAATCCAAAACAGAAGAGGTGTATGCATCAATAGAGGTTTCTCAATACTCAAATTTCCCCTCCTCGACCCCTATCCTCGTTACTTAGTCCCGCCCACAGGAGATGTCGAGGAGGGGAACCGAGGAGAGAGGAGTGGAAGCAGCAGGCGGTTAGAGAAATGAGAACTCCTCTCCTCTGAGCGGTCATTTTAAAGAGACGTCCATTAGTGATGACAGGAGGCACAGCAGCCCTCTGTCTGATGGACAGATGTGTTCATGACCACTTATATATTTACTTTGATTCATTCACAGTGCGGTACAATGAGACAATAACAGGCAACAGACACACACACACACACACACACACACACACACACACACACACACACACACACACACACACACACACACACACACACACACATATTTATATAAATATATACAATTTCAGAATCAAACAAGTATGAGAGCACTCTCATAATAACGTAACACAATCAGAGACTGGATATATCCCCCCCCCCGTCTGTCCACCGCATCTACACCCTGTACCACACACACCTATACACTGTACCACACACACCTACACCCTGTACCACACACACCTACACACTGTACCACACACACACCTACACCCTGTACCACACACACCTACACACTGTACCACACACACACCTACACACTGTACCACACACACACCTACACACTGTACCACACACACACCTACACACTGTACCACACACACACCTACACACTGTACCACACACACACCTACACACTGTACCACACACACCTACACACTGTACCACACACACACCTACACACTGTACCACACACACAGCTCATTGCAGATACAGAGAGTAGGTCTGTTACACTGAGTGATATATATTATACACACTGCTCTGCTTTCTGCACGGACCTCTCAGCTGTTCTCTCTGGAAACATTGCGATGAGAGCAGTTAATAAAATAATATCCAGACGATGCATGCAGAGCTGTGATTGGCTGAGATCAGTCCGGCCGTGCGTCACGACTCCACCGTTCCCGGAAATGCATCCGTGGAATAGCCGTGGAGGACCCATCAGAGTCTCCTCGGTTAGAGCTCCTCCAGAGAGCCTCCTCTCTCCTCTCTCCTCTCTCCTCTCTCCTCTCTCCTCGGTTATAGCTCCTCCAGAGAGCCTCCTCTCTCCTCTCCTCTCTCCTCTCTCCTCTCTCCTCTCTCCTCGGTTAGAGCTCCTCCAGAGAGCCTCCTCTCTCCTCTCCTCTCTCCTCTCTCCTCTCTCCTCGGTTATAGCTCCTCCAGAGAGCCTCCTCTCTCCTCTCCTCTCTCCTCTCTCCTCTCTCCTCTCTCCTCGGTTATAGCTCCTCCAGAGAGCCTCCTCTCTCCTCTCCTCTCTCCTCTCTCCTCTCTCCTCGGTTAGAGCTCCTCCAGAGAGCCTCCTCTCTCCTCTCTCCTCTCTCCTCTCTCCTCGGTTATAGCTCCTCCAGAGAGCCTCCTCTCTCCTCTCTCCTCTCTCCTCGGTTATAGCTCCTCCAGAGAGCCTCCTCTCTCCTCTCCTCTCTCCTCTCTCCTCTCTCCTCGGTTAGAGCTCCTCCAGAGAGCCTCCTCTCTCCTCTCTCCTCTCTCCTCTCTCCTCTCTCCTCTCTCCTCTCTCCTCGGTTAGAGCTCCTCCAGAGAGCCTCCTCCACGCTCGATCCTCGGTCCTCGAAGTGCATTTAGAGAAATGAGATGTCCTTCAACATGGCGCGCTGAAATTCATTTCCGGGTCACTACCAGAGGACCGAGGAGGGGAAATTTGAGTATTGAGAAACCTCTGATGTCTACTTGGGAATCCATAGTGGCAGTTACAGCGAAGTTGTTCCAGTTGGTGATGTGAAGCTGATGCTGTAAATTGGACTCTGCTCCCTCAGGCCAGACTTTCACTTTCTTGACCGAGGGCTTGACTCGTCTGATAAGGGGGTGGGATTTGAGTAGAAGGAACAGTGGGATATGGTCTGACTGACCCAGATGGGGGAGAGGGAGAGCCTTATATGCATCTTTGATATTGGTATATAAATGATCCAGGGTCTTATCTCCTCTTGTGGGACATGAGACATGTTGGTGGAATTTGGGGAGAACAGTGTTTAGGTTGGAGTGATTGAAATCTCCAGCAATGATGAAGACAGACTCCGGGTGTAATGTCTGTTGCATGCTAATGGTTAACTGTCTAACTGTCTGTCTCACCGGTCTCTCTCTAACTGTCTGTCTCACCGGTCTCTCTCCACCTGTCTGTCTCACCGGTCTCTCTCCACCTGTCTGTCTCACCTGTCTCTCTCAGCTCTCCTCAGAGAACCTCATAGACGTTCCCCGAGTTCTCGTCCTCAGCTGGAGATTTATTCTGCGTCTGGAGTCTCCATCGCCAGCTTCCCGGTAAACACCTGTCTGTCTCCCACCTGTCTCCCACCTGTCTCTCACCTGTCTCTCATCTGTCTCTCATCTGTCTCTCACCTGTCTCTCTCCTGTCTCTCACCTTTCTCTCTCCTGTCTCCCACCTTTCTCTCTCCTGTCTCCCACCTGTCTCTCACCTGTCTGTCTCCCACCTGTCTCTCACCTGTCTGTCTCTCATCTGTCTCTCTCCTGTCTCCCACCTGTATCTCACCTGTCTGTCTCTCATCTGTCTCTCTCCTGTCTGTCACCTGTCTGTCTCCCACCTGTCTCTCACCTGTCTCCCACCTGTCTGTCTCTCACCTGTCTCTCATCTGTCTCTCACCTGTCTGTCTCTCACCTGTCTCCCACATGTCTGTCTCTCACCTGTCTCCCACATGTCTGTCTCTCACCTGTCTCTCACCTGTCTGTCTCTCACCTGTCTCCCACCTGTCTGTCTCTCACCTGTCTCCCACATGTCTGTCTCTCACCTGTCTCTCACCTGTCTGTCTCCCACTTGTCTCCCACATGTCTGTCTCTCACCTGTTTCCCACCTGTCTCTCACCTGTCTCTCACCTGTCTCCAGTGGAAGAGTGGTCCAGTGGTCCAGGTGGGCTGGACGGTGAGTGATGAGCTGCTATTGGTTCAGGAGGACGGATCGGTTCTGACCTACGACGTCTTCGGGACCTTCAAGAGACACTTCAGCATGGGACAGGTAACTAGTCCTTAACAAGTCTTTAACGAGCCCTTAATGTGTCCTTAACGAGCCATTACCTTCCGCAGGAAGTGGACCGGTCAGAGCATCCAGTCCATCCCCAAAATAAAAACATTTTGTAGACCCTATCCCTCCGTAGTCTTTCAAGTAGGAGGCGTTCTCCTCCTGGTTTGCAGGCACTCGGCCGGTCCACACACAGGCATGAAAAAAATCTTTCAAAGCTTCACTTGAATGGGGTGATGTAGAAGATTTTTAATCTTTGCCAAACTGCATTGTGGGGAGCGGAGCATGGCTTTGCAAGCATCGTGAGCATCAAAAGTTGAGCAATGTTCAACTTTTGATGCTCCCGATGCTTGCGAAGCTGGATTCAGCCAATCAAATCCTGATTATGAAAATCCCGCCAGTACAAGCGCTAGAGCCAATCAAACCGCGTGCAAGCTGGGAGAGCCAGACCGCAGTTCATTTCCTCATATTCCAAACGAGATATTACGGTAGCAAATCACCCGGTTCTTTACGACCGGAACTATTTACCGGGATACAAACCGGAGGAACCAGGCATGGAGGGAGGGGGCAGAGACAGTGGGTGAAACTGGTATGTTTTCGCCTGTTTGGAGAGTTTATATCCAGTTTACTTCTTTTTAACATTGCTATTGCTTTGTATGTCGGGGGCGGGACATTCATGTGATTGGTTGTTGGTCGCGTTGCTCTCAAAAAATCGCCAAGCTTCAGACACGCCCAGCATCAAGATTTTTCAAGATTTTTTTCATGCCTGTGTGTGGACGGGCCGACTGTGTGAATTATATATATATTAAATAATGATGATGATGATGATGATGATGATGAATGCATTACCACTAAAATACAGCAACACATCTTTGACTCATGTCGTTTATAACTGCACTATTAACATTATTACCTTTGTCTGTGCTAAGTAACCTGTCCAGGAAACATGGCCATGTACAGTAGGGTGAGACAGGTACTTTGTGGATGTACAGTAGGGTGAGACAGGTACTTTGTGGATGTACAGTAGGGTGAGGCAGGTACTTTGTGGATGTACAGTAGGGTGAGGCAGGTACTTTGTGGATGTACAGTAGGGTGAGACAGGTACTTTGTGGATGTACAGTAGGGTGAGGCAGGTACTTTGTGGATGTACAGTAGGGTGAGACAGGTACTTTGTGGATGTACAGTAGGGTGAGGCAGGTACTTTGTGGATGTACAGTAGGGTGAGGCAGGTACTTTGTGGATGTACAGTAGGGTGAGGCAGGTACTTTGTGGATGTACAGTAGGGTGAGGCAGGTACTTTGTGGATGTACAGTAGGGTGAGGCAGGTACTTTGTGGATGTACAGTAGGGTGAGGCAGGTACTTTGTGGATGTACAGTAGGGTGAGACAGGTACTTTGTGGATGTACAGTAGGGTGAGGCAGGTACTTTGTGGATGTACAGTAGGGTGAGACAGGTACTTTGTGGATGTACAGTAGGGTGAGACAGGTACTTTGTGGATGTACAGTAGGGTGAGACAGGTACTTTGTGGATGTACAGTAGGGTGAGGCAGGTACTTTGTGGATGTACAGTAGGGTGAGACAGGTACTTTGTGGATGTACAGTAGGGTGAGACAGGTACTTTGTGGATGTACAGTAGGGTGAGACAGGTACTTTGTGGATGTACAGTAGGGTGAGGCAGGTACTTTGTGGATGTACAGTAGGGTGAGACAGGTACTTTGTGGATGTACAGTAGGGTGAGGCAGGTACTTTGTGGATGTACAGTAGGGTGAGACAGGTACTTTGTGGATGTACAGTAGGGTGAGACAGGTACTTTGTGGATGTACAGTAGGGTGAGACAGGTACTTTGTGGATGTACAGTAGGGTGAGACAGGTACTTTGTGGATGTACAGTAGGGTGAGGCAGGTACTTTGTGGATGTACAGTAGGGTGAGACAGGTACTTTGTGGATGTACAGTAGGGTGAGACAGGTACTTTGTGGATGTACAGTAGGGTGAGGCAGGTACTTTGTGGATGTACAGTAGGGTGAGACAGGTACTTTGTGGATGTACAGTAGGGTGAGACAGGTACTTTGTGGATGTACAGTAGGGTGAGACAGGTACTTTGTGGATGTACAGTAGGGTGAGGCAGGTACTTTGTGGATGTACAGTAGGGTGAGACAGGTACTTTGTGGATGTACAGTAGGGTGAGACAGGTACTTTGTGGATGTACAGTAGGGTGAGACAGGTACTTTGTGGATGTACAGTAGGGTGAGGCAGGTACTTTGTGGATGTACAGTAGGGTGAGGCAGGTACTTTGTGGATGTACAGTAGGGTGAGGCAGGTACTTTGTGGATGTACCGTAGGGTGAGGCAGGTACTTTGTGGATGTACAGTAGGGTGAGGCAGGTACTTTGTGGATGTACAGTAGGGTGAGGCAGGTACTTTGTGGATGTACAGTAGGGTGAGACAGGTACTTTGTGGATGTACAGTAGGGTGAGGCAGGTACTTAGTGGATGTACAGTAGGGTGAGACAGGTACTTTGTGGATGTACAGTAGGGTGAGACAGGTACTTTGTGGATGTACAGTAGGGTGAGGCAGGTACTTTGTGGATGTACAGTAGGGTGAGGCAGGTACTTTGTGGATGTACAGTAGGGTGAGGCAGGTACTTTGTGGATGTACAGTAGGGTGAGGCAGGTACTTTGTGGATGTACAGTAGGGTGAGACAGGTACTTTGTGGATGTACAGTAGGGTGAGACAGGTACTTTGTGGATGTACAGTAGGGTGAGACAGGTACTTTGTGGATGTACAGTAGGGTGAGGCAGGTACTTAGTGGATGTACAGTAGGGTGAGACAGGTACTTTGTGGATGTACAGTAGGGTGAGGCAGGTACTTTGTGGATGTACAGTAGGGTAAGGCAGGTACTTTGTGGATGTACAGTAGGGTGAGGCAGGTACTTTGTGGATGTACAGTAGGGTGAGACAGGTACTTTGTGGATGTACAGTAGGGTGAGGCAGGTACTTAGTGGATGTACAGTAGGGTGAGACAGGTACTTTGTGGATGTACAGTAGGGTGAGACAGGTACTTTGTGGATGTACAGTAGGGTGAGGCAGGTACTTTGTGGATGTACAGTAGGGTGAGACAGGTACTTTGTGGATGTACAGTAGGGTGAGGCAGGTACTTTGTGGATGTACAGTAGGGTGAGGCAGGTACTTTGTGGATGTACAGTAGGGTGAGGCAGGTACTTTGTGGATGTACAGTAGGGTGAGGCAGGTACTTTGTGGATGTACAGTAGGGTGAGGCAGGTACTTAGTGGATGTACAGTAGGGTAAGGCAGGTACTTTGTGGATGTACAGTAGGGTGAGGCAGGTACTTTGTGGATGTACAGTAGGGTGAGACAGGTACTTTGTGGATGTACAGTAGGGTGAGGCAGGTACTTTGTGGATGTACAGTAGGGTGAGGCAGGTACTTTGTGGATGTACAGTAGGGTGAGGCAGGTACTTTGTGGATGTACAGTAGGGTGAGGCAGGTACTTTGTGGATGTACAGTAGGGTGAGGCAGGTACTTTGTGGATGTACAGTAGGGTGAGGCAGGTACTTTGTGGATGTACAGTAGGGTGAGACAGGTACTTAGTGGATGTACAGTAGGGTGAGACAGGTACTTTGTGGATGTACAGTAGGGTGAGACAGGTAATTTGTGGATGTACAGTAGGGTGAGACAGGTACTTTGTGGATGTACAGTAGGGTGAGACAGGTACTTTGTGGATGTACAGTAGGGTGAGGCAGGTACTTTGTGGATGTACAGTAGGGTGAGACAGGTACTTTGTGGATGTACAGTAGGGTGAGACAGGTACTTTGTGGATGTACAGTAGGGTGAGACAGGTACTTTGTGGATGTACAGTAGTAACAGAGTTACTCCGGTTCTCTTTATACATGCATGGTACCTGTCTCTCTCTCTCTCTGTAAACAGGAAGTTGTTCAGTCTCAGGTGTACCTCTCTCTCTCTCTCTTTCTCTCTCTCTCTCTCTCTCTCTCTCTCTCTGTAAACAGGAAGTGGTTCAGTCTCAGGTGTATCTCTCTCTCTCTCTGTCGCTCTCTCTCTCTCTCTCTGTAAACAGGAAGTGGTTCAGTCTCAGGTGTATCTCTCTGTCGCTCTCTCTCTCTCTCTCTGTAAACAGGAAGTGGTTCAGTCTCAGGTGTACCTCTCTCTCTCTCTCTCTCTCTCTCTCTCTCTCTCTCTCTCTCTCTCTCTCTCTCTGTAAACAGGAAGTGGTTCAGTCTCAGGTGTACCTCTCTCTCTCTCTCTCTCTCTCTCTCTCTCTCTCTCTCTCCTCTCTCTCTCTCTCTCTCTCTCTCTCTCTCTCTCTCTCTCTCTCTCTCTCTCAATTCAATTCAATTCAATTCAAAGGGGCTTTATTGGCATGAAAGTTAAATTAAACAATGTTGCCAAAGCATCACAATACAAAATAATTAACAACATTAACAGACATTTCAAATTTTTACATATTATTGATGATATATACAGGACTGTCTCAGAAAATTAGAATATTGTGATAAAGTTCTTTATTTTCTGTAATGCAATTAAAAAAACAAAAATGTCATACATTCTGGATTCATTACAAATCAACTGAAATATTGCAAGCCTTTTATTATTTTAATATTGCTGATTATGGCATACAGCTTAAGAAAACTCAAAAATCCTATCTCAAAAAATTAGAATAGTTCCTCAGACCAAGTAAAAAAAAAAGATTTATAACAGCAAAACACAATCAAACATTTGAAAATGTCCATTAATGCACTCAGTACTTGGTTGGGAATCCTTTTGCACGGATTACTGCATCAATGCGGCGTGGCATGGAGGCAATCAGCCTGTGGCATTGCTGAGGTGTTATGGATGCCCAGGATGCTTCAATAGCGGCCTTTAGCTCATTAGCATTGTTGGGTCTGGTGTCTTTCAGCTTCTTCTTCACAATACCCCACATATTCTCTATGGGGTTCAGGTCAGGGGAATTTGCAGGCCAATGGAGGACAGTAATGCCATGGTCAGTACACCAGTTACTGGTGGTTTTGGCACTGTGGGCAGGTGCCAGATCATGCTGGAAAATGAATTCCTCATCTCCATAGAGCTTTTCAGCAGACGGAAGCATGTAGTGCTCTAAAATCTCTTGGTACACAGCTGCATTTACTCTGGGCTTGATGAAACACAGTGGACCAACACCAGCAGCTGACATGGCTCCCCAAACCATCGCTGACTGTGGGAACTTCACACTGGATTTCAAGCAACTTGGATTTTGCTCCTCTCCAGCCTTTCTCCAGACTCTGGCGCCTTGACTTCCAAATGAAATACAAAACTTGCTTTCGTCTGAAAAGAGGACTTTGGACCACTGTGCAACTGTCCAGTGCTTCTTTTCCTTAGCCCAAGTCAGACGCCTCTTCCGTTGTCTTGAGTTCAGAAGTGGCTTGACCATGGGAATACGGCTATTGTAGCCCATTTCCCGGACACGTCTGTGAACAGTGACTTTTGATACCTGGACTCCAGCTTCAGTCCACTGTCTTTGAAGCTCCCCCAAATTCTGGAAGCGACTCTTCTTCACAATGCTGTTAAGGCTGCGGTCATCTCTCTTGGTTGTGCAGCGTTTCCTGCCACATTTCCCCCTTCCAACAGACTTTTTGTGGATGTACTTTGAAACTGCACTCTGTGAACAGCTTGCTCTTTGAGAAATTTCTTTTTGTGTCTTACCCTCCTGATGGAGGGTGTCAATGACGGTCCTCTGGACAGCAGTCAGATCAGCAGTCTTCCCCATACTTGTGATTTAGTTTACTGAACCAAGCTGAGTGTTTTTCAAGGCTCAGGAAACCCTTGCAGGTGTTTCGAGTTAATTAGACGATTCAAGTGATTCGTTGAACACCCTACTAGTATACTTTTTCATGATATTCTAATATTTAGAGATAGGATATTTGAGTTTTCTTAAGCTGTATGCCATAATCAGCAATATTAAAATAATAAAAGGCTTGCAATATTTCAGTTGATTTGTAATGAATCCAGAATGTGACATTTTTGTTTTTTTAATTGCATTACAGAAAATAAAGAACTTTATCACAATATTCTAATTTTCTGAGACAGTCCTGTATATACAGTGATACAATTACATTTCAACACGTGTGTGTGTGTGTGTGTGTGTGTGTGTGTGTGTGTGTGTGTGTGTGTGTGTGTGTGTGTGTGTGTGTGTGTGTGAGTCTCATTCACTGTCCCTCAGGTTGTGGCATGTGTATACATATTGGGCAGCAAGGTGTGCCTTGTCTCCTTCTCCTAGGAGTACTCTCAGTCTTGAGAGGTCATCAACCTCCTTGAAACCTGGGATTACAGAGTTCAGCTTGTTCCAATAAATGCTCCTTACTTGGTTGAATGTTTGGCACTTCAGGAGGAAGTGCATCTCTGTCTCAGTCTCACCTGTCGTACAGTGACCACATGTTCTGTTCTCTTTTGGTTGCCAGGATCTTTTGAGTCTTCCTGTTTCGATTGCCAGTTTGTGGTCACTGAGCCTGTACTTGGTTAGGATCTGTCTCTGCTTTCTATCTCTGACAGTAGAGAGTGTCTCTCTCTCTCTCTCTCTCTCTCTCTGTAAACAGGAAGTGGTTCAGTCTCAGGTGTACCTCTCTCTCTCTCTCTGTAAACAGGAAGTGGTTCAGTCTCAGGTGTACCTGTCTCTCTCTCTATCCCTCTCTCTGTAAACAGGAAGTGGTTCAGTCTCAGGTGTAGCTGTCTCTCTCTCTGTAAACAGGAAGTGGTTCAGTCTCAGGTGTACCTGTCTCTCTCTCTCTCTCTCTCTCTGTAAACAGGAAGTGGTTCAGTCTCAGGTGTACCTCTCTGTCTCTCTCTGTAAACAGGAAGTGGTTCAGTCTCAGGTGTACCTCTCTGTCTCTCTCTGTAAACAGGAAGTGGTTCAGTCTCAGGTGTACCTCTCTCTCTCTGTACCTGTCTCTCTCTCTGTAAACAGAAAGTGGTTCAGTCTCAGGTGTACCTGTCTCTCTCTCTCTCTCTCTCTCTCTCTCTGTAAACAGAAAGTGGTTCAGTCTCAGGTGTACCTGTCTCTCTCTCTCTCTCTCTCTCTCTCTGTAAACAGGAAGTGGTTCAGTCTCAGGTTTACCTGTCTCTCTCTCTGTAAACAGAAAGTGGTTCAGTCTCAGGTGTACCTGTCTCTCTCTCTCTCTCTCTCTCTCTCTCTGTAAACAGGAAGTGGTTCAGTCTCAGGTGTACCTCTCTCTCTCTCTCCCTCTCTCTCTCTGTAAACAGAAAGTGGTTCAGTCTCAGGTGTACCTGTCTCTCTCTCTCTCTCTCTCTCTCTCTGTAAACAGAAAGTGGTTCAGTCTCAGGTGTACCTGTCTCTCTCTCTCTCTCTCTCTCTCTCTGTAAACAGGAAGTGGTTCAGTCTCAGGTTTACCTGTCTCTCTCTCTGTAAACAGAAAGTGGTTCAGTCTCAGGTGTACCTGTCTCTCTCTCTCTCTCCCTCTCTCTCTCTGTAAACAGGAAGTGGTTCAGTCTCAGGTGTACCTGTCTCTCTCTCTCTCTGTACCTGTCTCTCTCTGTAAACAGGAAGTGGTTCAGTCTCAGGTGTACCTGTCTCTCTCTCTCTCTCTCTCTCTGTAAACAGGAAGTGGTTCAGTCTCAGGTGTACCTCTCTCTCTCTCTCTCTGTACCTGTCTCTCTCTGTAAACAGGAAGTGGTTCAGTCTCAGGTGTACCTGTCTCTCTCTCTCTCTCTCTCTCTGTAAACAGGAAGTGGTTCAGTCTCAGGTGTACCTCTCTGTCTCTCTCTGTAAACAGGAAGTGGTTCAGTCTCAGGTGTACCTCTCTGTCTCTCTCTGTAAACAGGAAGTGGTTCAGTCTCAGGTGTACCTCTCTCTCTCTGTACCTGTCTCTCTCTCTGTAAACAGAAAGTGGTTCAGTCTCAGGTGTACCTGTCTCTCTCTCTCTCTCTCTCTCTCTCTGTAAACAGAAAGTGGTTCAGTCTCAGGTGTACCTGTCTCTCTCTCTCTCTCTCTCTCTCTCTGTAAACAGGAAGTGGTTCAGTCTCAGGTTTACCTGTCTCTCTCTCTGTAAACAGAAAGTGGTTCAGTCTCAGGTGTACCTGTCTCTCTCTCTCTCTCTCTCTCTCTCTCTCTGTAAACAGGAAGTGGTTCAGTCTCAGGTGTACCTCTCTCTCTCTCCCTCTCTCTCTCTGTAAACAGGAAGTGGTTCAGTCTCAGGTGTACCTCTCTCTCTCTCTCTCTGTACCTGTCTCTCTCTGTAAACAGGAAGTGGTTCAGTCTCAGGTGTACCTGTCTCTCTCTCTCTCTCTCTCTCTCTCTCTCTCTGTAAACAGGACGTGGTTCAGTCTCAGATGTACCTGTCTCTCTCTCTATCTCACTCTGTAAACAGGAAGTGGTTCAGTCTCAGGTGTACCTGTCTCTCTCTGTAAACAGGAAGTGGTTCAGTCTCAGATGTACCTGTCTCTCTCTCTCTCTCTCTGTAAACAGGAAGTGGTTCAGTCTCAGGTTTACCTGTCTCTCTCTCTGTAAACAGAAAGTGGTTCAGTCTCAGGTGTACCTGTCTCTCTCTCTCTCTCTCTCTCTCTGTAAACAGGAAGTGGTTCAGTCTCAGGTGTACCTCTCTGTCTCTCTCTCTGTAAACAGGAAGTGGTTCAGTCTCAGGTGTACCTCTCTCTCTCTCCCTCTCTCTCTCTGTAAACAGGAAGTGGTTCAGTCTCAGGTGTACCTCTCTCTCTCTCTCTCTGTACCTGTCTCTCTCTGTAAACAGGAAGTGGTTCAGTCTCAGGTGTACCTGTCTCTCTCTCTCTCTCTCTCTCTCTCTCTGTAAACAGGACGTGGTTCAGTCTCAGATGTACCTGTCTCTCTCTCTATCTCACTCTGTAAACAGGAAGTGGTTCAGTCTCAGGTGTACCTGTCTCTCTCTCTCTCTCTCTCTCTCTCTCTCTCTCTGTAAACAGGACGTGGTTCAGTCTCAGGTGTACCTGTCTCTCTCTCTCTCTCTCTCTCTCTCTGTAAACAGGAAGTGGTTCAGTCTCAGATGTACCTGTCTCTCTCTGTAAACAGGAAGTGGTTCAGTCTCAGATGTACCTGTCTCTCTCTCTCTCTCTCTGTAAACAGGAAGTGGTTCAGTCTCAGATGTACCTGTCTCTCTCGCTCTCTCTCTCTGTAAACAGGAAGTGGTTCAGTCTCAGGTGTACCTGTCTCTCTCTCTCTCTCTCTGTAAACAGGAAGTGGTTCAGTCTCAGATGTACCTGTCTCTCTCTCTCTCTCTCTGTAAACAGGAAGTGGTTCAGTCTCAGATGTACCTGTCTCTATCTCTCTCTGTAAACAGGAAGTGGTTCAGTCTCAGGTGTACCTGTCTCTCTCTCTCTCTCTCTCTCTCTGTAAACAGAAAGTTGTTCAGTCTCAGGTGTACCTGTCTCTCTCTCTCTCTCTCTCTGTAAACAGAAAGTGGTTCAGTCTCAGGTGTACCTGTCTCTCTCTATCTCTCTCTCTGTAAACAGGAAGTGGTTCAGTCTCAGGTGTACCTGTCTCTCTCTCTGTAAACAGGAAGTGGTTCAGTCTCAGGTTTACCTGTCTCTCTCTCTGTAAACAGGAAGTGGTTCAGTCTCAGGTTTACCTGTCTCTCTCTCTGTAAACAGGAAGTGGTTCAGTCTCAGGTGTACCTGTCTCTCTCTCTCTCTCTCTCTCTCTCTCTCTCTCTGTAAACAGGAAGTGGTTCAGTCTCAGGTGTACCTGTCTCTCTCTCTCTCTCTCTCTCTCTCTGTAAACAGGAAGTGGTTCAGTCTCAGGTGTACCTGTCTCTCTCTCTCTCTCTCTCTCTCTGTAAACAGGAAGTGGTTCAGTCTCAGGTGTACCTGTCTCTCTCTCTGTAAACAGGAAGTGGTTCAGTCTCAGGTGTACCTGTCTCTCTCTCTGTAAACAGGAAGTGGTTCAGTCTCAGGTGTACCTGTCTCTCTCTCTCTCTCTCTCTCTCTCTCTCTGTAAACAGGAAGTGGTTCAGTCTCAGGTGTACCTGTCTCTCTCTCTCTCTCTCTCTCTCTCTGTAAACAGGAAGTGGTTCAGTCTCAGGTGTACCTGTCTCTCTCTCTGTAAACAGGAAGTGGTTCAGTCTCAGGTGTACCTGGCTGCTTCTCAGGTCGGTTAAATGGATTCGTTGCGTCCCTCACTTGCATTGTTTCCCTGCGTCTAGCCCCTCCCACCAGGGAAGCATGGAGAGACGCAAGGAAACCAAGAGAAGCAGGGAAATGAGTTTTCAGAGCAATGGTACGTCCTTTCCTCCGGAGCGTCACGTGACGCAACGTCCGTTTGTGATGACACCGCACAGCTGATCGTCTGACAGCAGCTCTGTCCCCGTTGTGTTCACAAACACCCCGCCTCTGTTAGTACACGTTTACTGACATATACATTTGTATCGTCTGTTGTAGACCCAAATACATTAAACAAAATAAGAACTCATTCTCAAAAAAGATAAACACCATTCTTGAAATGTATAAACGAAAAAATTGATCATGAAAATGTTTCCAATAAATGAATAAAATGATTTTTGACCACTTTGTTGTTCAGATATATCAAATATTTGTAACTAAATGAAACATGAATTGAAACAAAACACGTTATAAACTGAGTAGTGACTCCCGTGAGGTTCATGTATTTTCTTCCCTGCGCTGGGAAACAGCTCTCATGTCAAGAAGCATCAGATCAGTGCATGCACTGCATCGTCCAATCAGTGAGCGATACACAGTAAGGGGGCGGGGCGAGTATCCGAGGATTTCATCGGAGGATGGTCTGGTGGTTCCTCCATTATCGCTCCTCGGTCCTCGGTCCTCCGGCAGAAATAAGAGCCATGGGACGCTCCTCAAGATGGCGCAGACAAATCAACTTCCGGTGATAGCGAGGAAATGAAAATAATCGACCTGAGAAGCAGCCCCTGTCTCTCTCTGTCTCTGTCTCTCTCTCTCTCTCTGTACCTGTCTCTCTCTGTCTCTGTCTCTCTCTCTCTCTCTCTCTGTACCTGTCTCTCTCTCTAAACAGGAAGTGGTTCAGTCTCAGGTGTACCTATCTCTCTCTCTCTCTGTAAACAGGAAGTGGTTCAGTCTCAGGTGTTGGAGGCCCAGGTGTTCCACTCTCCTTATGGAACAGGGGTTGCCATAGTAACGAGTTCCTCTCGATTCACCTTGGCGACCAACATCGACGACCTAAAGCTCCGGAGGTTACCTGAGGTCCCGGGTGAGGGTCCACCTACCTGTCGGTCTCTGTCTCTCACCTGTCTCTCACCTGTCTCCCTCTCACCTGTCTCTCACCTGTCTCCCTCTCACCTGTCTCCCTCTCACCTGTCCCCCTCTCACCTGTCTCTCCACTGTCTCCCTCTCACCTGTCCCCTCTCACCTGTCTCTCCACTGTCTCCCTCTCACCTGTCCCCCTCTCACCTGTCTCTCCACTGTCTCCCTCTCACCTGTCCCCCTCTCAACTGTCTCTCACCTGTCCCCCTCTCACCTGTCTCCCTCTCACCTGTCCCCCTCTCACCTGTCCCCCTCTCACCTGTCTCTCCACTGTCTCCCTCTCACCTGTCTCCCTCTCACCTGGCTCTCTCTCTCACCTGTCTCTCTCTCTCTCTCTCTCTCTCTCACCTGTCTCTCTCTCTCACCTGTCTCTCTCTCTCACCTGTCTCTCTCTCTCACCTGTCTCTCACCTGTCTCCCTCTCACCTGTCTCTCACCTGTCTCCCTCTCACCTGTCTCCCTCTCACCTGTCTCCCTCTCACCTGTCTCCCTCTCAGCTGTCTCTCAACTGTTTCCCTCTCACCTGGCTCTCTCTCTCACCTGTCTCTCTCTCTCTCTCTCTCTCACCTGTCTCTCTCTCTCTCACCTGTCTCTCTCACCTGTCTCCCTCTCACCTGTCTCTCACCTGTCTCCCTCTCACCTGTCTCCCTCTCACCTGTCCCCCTCTCACCTGTCCCCCCTCACCTTTCTCCCTCTCACCTGTCCCCCTCTCACCTGTCTCTCCACTGTCTCCCTCTCACCTGTCCCCCTCTCACCTGTCTCTCCACTGTCTCCCTCTCACCTGTCCCCCTCTCACCTGTCTCTCCACTGTCTCCCTCTCACCTGTCCCCCTCTCAACTGTCTCTCACCTGTCCCCCTCTCAACTGTCTCCCTCTCACCTGTCCCCCTCTCACCTGTCCCCCTCTCACCTGTCTCTCCACTGTCTCCCTCTCACCTGTCTCCCTCTCACCTGGCTCTCTCTCTCACCTGTCTCTCTCTCTCTCTCTCTTTCACCTGTCTCTCTCTCACCTGTCTCTCTCTCTCACCTGTCTCCCTCTCACCTGTCTCTCTCTCACCTGTCTCCCTCTCACCTGTCTCCCTCTCACCTGTCTCCCTCTCAGCTGTCTTTCAACTGTTTCCCTCTCACCTGGCTCTCTCTCTCACCTGTCTCTCTCTCTCTCTCTCACCTGTCTCTCTCTCTCTCACCTGTCTCTCTCACCTGTCTCTCTCTCTCACCTGTCTCTCTCACCTGTCTCCCTCTCACCTGTCTCCCTCTCATCTGTCTCCCTCTCACCTGTCCCCCTCTCACCTGTCCCCCCTCACCTTTCTCCCTCTCACCTGTCCCCCTCTCACCTGTCCCCCCTCACCTTTCTCCCTCTCACCTGTCTTTCACCTTTCCCCCTCTCACCTGTCTCCCTCTCACCTGTCCCCCTCTCACCTGTCCCCCTCTCACCTGTCTCTCTCTCTCTCTCACCTGTCTCTCTCTCTCACCTGTCCCCCTCTCACCTGTCCCCCTCTCACCTGTCTCTCTCTCTCTCTCACCTGTCTCCCTCTCACCTGTCCCCCTCTCACCTGTCTCCCTCTCACCTGTCTCCCTCTCACCTGTCCCCCTCTCACCTGTCTCTCCACTGTCTCCCTCTCACCTGTCCCCCTCTCACCTGTTTCCCTCTCACCTGTCTCTCTCTCACCTGTGTCTCTCTCTCTCTCACCTGTCCACCTCTCACCTGTCCCCCTCTCACCTGTCCCCCTCTCACCTGTTTCCCTCTCACCTGTCTCTCTCTCACCTGTGTCTCTCTCTCTCTCACCTGTCCACCTCTCACCTGTCCCCCTCTCACCTGTCCCCCTCTCACCTGTCCCCCCTCACGTGTCCCCCTCTCACCTGTCCCCCTCTCACCTGTCCCCCCTCACCTGTCCCCCTCTCACCTGTCTCCCTCTCACCTGTCCCCCTCTCACCTGTCTCCCTCTCACCTGTCCCCCTCTCACCTGTCTCCCTCTCACCTGTCCCCCTCTTACCTGTCTCTTTCTCACCTGTCTCCCTCTCACCTGTCTCCCTCTCACCTGTCCCCCTCTTACCTGTCTCTTTCTCACCTGTCTCCCTCTCACCTGTGTTCTCCAGGTCTCCAGGGGAAGCCTGTCTGCTGGCTGGTTCTGACCCAGGACCGGCAGACTAAAGTCTTGCTGTCCACCGGACCGGATCTCTACATCTTGGACAACACGTCTTGCACCGCGGTGGTGAGACAGTCAGAGACACAGACAGGTACACAGACAGGTAGACAGACAGCTGAGACACGTCACTAACTACCTGTCTGTCTCTCAGAGTCCTCCAGGTCTGGGTCCTCAGTCTGGCAGCATCTTCCACATGTCCGTCTCCTTCAGCTACAAATACCTGGCTCTGTTCACAGAGACCGGACACCTGTGGACAGGCCCCTCCCACCTTCAGGTGAGCGACCAATTAGGGGCCTGATCTCACTGGGGTGAGGGGGCGGGGCGGTGATTAACAGGTGGTGCGGGGGCGGGGTGGTTGTCTGTGTGATTGACAGGTGGTGAGGGGGTGGTTGTCTGTGATTGACAGGTGGTGAGGGGGTGGAGTCTGTGTTATTGACAGGTGGTGAGAGGGTGGAGTCTGTGTGATTGACAGGTGGTGAGGGTTTTGGGTCTGTGTGATTGACAGGTGGTGAGGGGCTGGGGTCTATGTGATTGACAGATGGTGAGGGGTTGGAGTCTTTGTGATTGTCAGGTGGTGAGGGGGTGGGGTCTTTGTGATTGACAGGTTGTGAGGGGGTGTGGTCTGTGTGGGTGATTTACAGGTGGTGAGGGGGTGGGGTCTGAGTGGGTGATTGACAGGTGGTGAGGGGGTGGGGTCTGTGTGGGTGATTTACAGGAGGTGAGGGGGTGGGGTCTGTGTGGGTGATTTACAGGAGGTGAGGGGGTGGGGTCTGTGTGGGTGATTGACAGGTGGTGAGGGGGTGGGGTCTGTGTGGGTGATTTACAGGAGGTGAGGGGGTGGGGTCTGAGTGGGTGATTGACAGGTGGTGAGGGGGTGGGGTCTGTGTGGGTGATTTACAGGAGGTGAGGGGGTGGGGTCTTTGTGATTGACAGGTTGTGAGGGGGTGTGGTCTGTGTGGGTGATTTACAGGAGGTGAGGGGGTGGGGTCTGAGTGGGTGATTGACAGGTGGTGAGGGGGTGGGGTCTGTGTGGGTGATTTACAGGAGGTGAGGGGGTGGGGTCTGTGTGGGTGATTGACAGGTGGTGAGGTCTGAGTGGGTGATTGACAGGTGGTGAGGGGGTGGGGTCTGTGTGGGTGATTTACAGGAGGTGAGGGGGTGGGGTCTGTGTGGGTGATTGACAGGTGGTGAGGGGGCTGGGTCTGTATGATTGACAGGTGCTTCTGTGTCTGCAGGACAAACTGAATGAAGTGGACACCAAGAACACAAAGCCCCCCAAACAGATGGTCTGGTATGTACCTGTCTGTCTACCCGTCTGTCCTCTCACCTGTCTCACCTATCTCACCCGTCGCACCTGTCTCACCCTCTGTACCTGTCTATACCTGTCCAGGTGTCGCAGGCCAAAGAGTCAGCAGCCGTCTGTGGTTCTGCTGTGGGACAAACTGCTGATGGTGGTTGGAGTCCGTCAGGACAACATCCAGTATCCTTTAGACCATTTCAGAACAGAACCACAAACAAGTTTGGACCGGAACTCATTAGGGTACCTGGATCTTGTAGGGTCCTCCTGGACCTGAGTAGGGTTCTCCTGGTCCTCAGTAAGGTTCTCCTGGTCCTCATTAGGGTCCTCCTGGACTTCAGTAGGGTTCTCCTGGAGCTCTTTAAGCTTCTTGTTGTTTTAATGGTTCTCTGGTTCTCCGCTGTGAGCCTTGACCTCTGACCAGGTTCCCGATAGAGGAACCCTGTGTTCTGGTGGGAGAATTGGACGGGGTCCGGATCCTCAGCTCCTCTCAGCAGGAACTCCTTCAGGAGGTTCCTCTCGTCTGTCAGGAGATCTTCAAGATCGCCTCCATGGCCCCTGGAGCTCTTTTGCTGGAGGCCCACCGGGAGTACCAGGTACCTGTCTGTCTGACTGACTCCCTTTCTGACTGTCTCCCTGTCTGACTGAATGTCTGTCTGTCTGTCTGTCTGTCTGTCTGACTGACTGACTGTCTGTCTACCTGTCTACCTGACTACCTGTCTGTCTGTCTGTCTGTCTGTCTGTCTACCTGTTTGACTGACTCCCTGCCTGACTGCCTGTCTGACTATCTGACTACCTGTCTGACTGGCTACCTGTATGACTGTCTACCTGTCTGACTGTCTCTCTGTCTGATTGTCTACCTGTCTGACTGCCTGTCTGACTGACTCCCTGTCTGACTGTCTACCTGTCTGACTGGCTCTCTGTCTACCTGTCTGCCTGTCTACCTGTTTGACTGACTCCCTGTCTGACTGTCTGTCTGACTGACTGTCTGTCTGACTGTCTTTCTTTCTGACTGTCTACCTGTCTACCTGTCTGTCTGACTGCCTACCTGACTACCTGTAGGACTGTCTACCTGTCTGACTGTCTCTCTGTCTGACTGTCTACCTGTGTAACTGCCTGTCTGACTGACTCCCTGTCTGACTCTCTACCTGTCTGACTGGCTCTCTGTCTACCTGTCTGCCTGTCTACCTGTCTGACTGACTCCCTGTCTCTGTCTGACTGTCTACCTGTTTGACTGACTCCCTGTCTGACTGTCTGTCTGACTGTCTTTCTTTCTGACTGTCTACCTGTCTGACTGGCTCTCTGTCTACCTGTCTGCCTGTCTACCTGTCTGACTGACTCCCTGTCTCTGTCTGACTGTCTACCTGTTTGACTGACTCCCTGTCTGACTGTCTGTCTGACTGACTGTCTGTCTGACTGTCTTTCTTTCTGACTGTATACCTGTCTGTCTGACTGTCTACCTGACTACCTGTAGGACTGTCTACCTGTCTGACTGTCTCTCTGTCTGATTGTCTGCCTGTCTTACTGACTGTCTGTCTGACTGTCTACCTGTCTGTATCTCTCTGTAGAAGTCCAGTCAGAAGGCTGATGAGTACCTGAGGGAGATAAAGGAGCAAAGCATGCTGGGAGAAGCAGTCCGTCAGTGTGTGGAGGCGGCAGGACACGAGTATGACTCCATTACCCAGAAGGACCTGCTCAGGGTGAGTTCTATCTCAGGTATAAATCTGTGTTGTTGTTCTGTGTTGTTGTTCTGTGTTGTTGTTCGGATTTGTTGTTCCGTGTTGTTGTTCTGATTTGTTGTTCTGAGTTGTTGTTCTGATTTGTTGTTTTGTGTTGTTGTTCTGATTTGTTGTTGTTCTGAGTTGTTGTTCTGTGTTGTTGTTCTGATTTGTTGTTCTGTGTTGTTGTTCGGATTTGTTGTTCCGTGTTGTTGTTCTGATTTGTTGTTCTGAGTTGTTGTTCTGATTTGTTGTTTTGTGTTGTTGTTCTGATTTGTTGTTGTTCTGAGTTGTTGTTCTGAGTTGTTGTTCTGATTTGTTGTTTTGTGTTGTTGTTCTGATTTGTTGTTGTTCTGTGTTGTTGTTCTGAGTTGTTCTGATTTGTTGTTCTGATTTGTTGTTCTGAGTTGTTGTTCTGATTTGTTGTTCTGATTTGTTGTTCTGTGTTGTTGTTCTGATTTGTTGTTCTGTGTTGTAGGCAGCGTCCTTTGGGAAGTGCTTCCTAACGGACTTTGTTCCAGACCCGTTTGTTCTGACCTGCAGAGAGCTGAGGGTTCTGAACTCAGTGAGAGAGAGCAGCGTGGGTCTGCCTCTCACCCACACTCAGTATCCTCTAACACAGGGCATCATGGGAACTGTAGTCTGTTACCTGTAGTTAGCCTCATTTATAGTGCATCATGGGACATGTAGTCTGTTACCTGTAATTATCCTCACTGACATACAGGCCGTTTCTCAATCGCGAGGATGCTGGCTTGGTAGTCGCGTACTTCCAAGTCACTTCCTTCAGAAACAAAGCAAGTATGCTTCCAAGCCACGGCTTCGGAAAACGAAGAAGAATGGAACAGGCTAACAAGTGTGCCACTCTCTCTAACGGTTTCAACATAAACTGTAACGAAAATAAATCCCTCACGATGTCTATCTAATTATGAACTTGCTTTACTTTCACGGAACACATTTTTGGAGATAACAAAGTCACATATTTACCAACACATGTTCCACGCCACTACATACTTACATTTAAATGTGTGCTGCGTCGGTTCAGCCATTCTCCGCAAGGGTTTTTGAAATTGGTCCTTGCGCAAAGCATTGTGGGGATTTTAAGGACGCAAAGTCTACCCATGTGCAGCCTCGAAATTTCCCCCAAACCAAGGACGCGGCCTCGGTAGAATTCCAAGTATGCTGGACATTGGAACGGCCCTGCTGCGCCACTTGATGACGTAGCATCCTTAAAATATTGGCTTGGAAGCCAGTATCCTCGAGATTGAGAAACGGCCACAGTATCGTCTAACACAGGGCATCATGGGAACTGTAGTCTGTTGACTGTAGCTAGCCTCACTCACAGGTGCTTCATGGGACATGTATTGCAGTCTGTTACCTGTAGTGATGTCATCAACTGATGCAATTTGATCCTTGACCTCTGACCTCAGATTCAAACAGATGACTCTCCAGGTGCTGATCGACAGGTGAGTCCAACCTGCCTGTCTCACCTGTCTGTCTCTGCCCGCCTGTCTTTATCTGTCTGTCTCTCACCTGTCTGTCTCTACCTGTCTGTCTCTCACCTGTCTCTCTTACCTGTGTGTCTCTACCTGTCTGTCTCTCAATCGCTGTGCGATTATGGCAAAAATCATAATCACGATTATTTGGCTCAATAATTGATATCACGATTATTTTGACGATTATTCATTGACCATTTATTGAACTTTAAAACAAATAATATTTTACCAATAAACAAGAACAACAAATATGTTGGAGCGCACTTCCAAAACCATACTAAACATATGTTAATATGATACATAAAACTAAATTAGACCAAAATAAATTAAATCAAATATGTTGCAGTGCACGGTCACAAACAACCTACTGATAACTCCTTAACATAGAGCCAACATCTTGGTAAAACAGATTCAACATATTCCACTCAGTTAAACGTTGAAGGCTGGCCAACCGTCATGGTCCAGAAGTAACAGGAAACAAATGTTGAACTACAATTTAAGACCAAATAAAAATGTTTTGGCCACCATGGCAAATGCTGGTAGGGCTGCTCATGTCATCTCTTAAAGATGTTTTGCAAGAAGCCTGTTGACATGGTCTGGTTTCAGAGATGAGCGCAGGCAGGGGAACATATTGCCACCTGTACTGACCCTCTCTGAAGAGGAACTTTTGGCAGTGCTGCCTCACATGACACAGGACAAAAAGAAAAGACTCTGAACCTTTTCTTTGCCATTATATATAAATAGTGTTGCTACAAAAGTATAAATTAGGCTTACTAATAAGACGACTCAGATCTGAAGCTACACAGGAATCTGCTGCAAAGTGCAATAAAAAAGACAACATTAATATAATCAAACCCTTTTTTTGTTGAATTTTATTAGAGTATAAAAAGAAATGCCTTTAAAATAGGATGCAAGCAGCACTAGTTTCTAAACCTGAATGATAATAGACTATAATCAATTTAAACAGAACAGATCTGAATGTTTGCATTCTTATACCATTTTGTTCAATAATTATAATGAATAAGTTCAAACTAAAACTTACAGCTGATTAATAACGGTATCTAACTTGAGTTTTTATTAAATCAAAAACCTGTTGAAATGCTACTGTTATTTTGACTGTCCCCCAAAGCTCGCCGGCAGCCTCCAGGAATACTTCTTTCACAACTTCTCCGTCTTTGAAAGACTTCATGTGTTTCTCCAGAACGTGACTGACACGATGAGATGCTCTGGCAGCAGCCTTGCTCTTGTTGTTGGGCCTGGTGGAAATGGACTGCTGTGCATTTAGCTGTCCTCTCAGGCCCCTCCCCTTGTTAGGAGGGAATTCCGTCTCGTAGCGTTTGTGCACTGTTTTGAAATGCTGCTCCTAAATTACCTTTCTTCAGCCACGCCCCGGCACATGGGGTCACGCCGGCCAATCACAAAGCTTTGATGCGTTCAAGTGCATTATTCTGGCACAGGAAGATTATGTTACAGGACATTAACGATAAAACTGAATATTGTTGTTCTATTTTTAGACACATCTCGAGATCGACTGGGAATCTCCCCGCGACCCTTCTTTTTAACGAGTTGCTGCTCTTGTTCTGACATCTTCGCTCGCGCTGAACACTCACAACACAAGTCACTCCCACGTGGCCGAGTGGGCTTTTAGGGAGGGGCGAAAGCGCACCCAGCAAAATAATCGTATTTTGTCAATTATGCGGTTTTCATAATCGCCGCAAGCCATAATCGTAATCGCGATTAAAATACGATTAATTGCACAGCCCTAGTCTCTCACCTGTGTGTCTCACCTGTCTGTCTCTCACCTGTGTGTCTCTCACCTGTCTGTCTCTCACCTGTCTGTCTCTCACCTGTGTGTCTCTACATGTCTGTCTCTCACCTGTGTGTCTCTACATGTCTGTCTCTCACCTGTCTGTCTCCCACCTGTGTGTCTCTACCTGTCTGTCTCTCACCTGTGTGTCTCTACCTGTGTGTCTCTACCTGTCTGTCTCTCACCTGTGTGTCTCTACCTGTCTGTCTCTCACCTGTGTGTCTCTACATGTCTGTCTCTCACCTGTGTGTCTCTACATGTCTGTCTCTCACCTGTGTGTCTCTACATGTCTGTCTCTCACCTGTGTGTCTCTACCTGTCTGTCTCTCACCTGTGTGTCTCTACCTGTCTGTCTCTCACCTGTGTGTCTCTACATGTCTGTCTCTCACCTGTGTGTCTCTACCTGTCTGTCTCTCACCTGTGTGTCTCTACATGTCTGTCTCTCACCTGTGTGTCTCTACCTGTCTGTTTCTCACCTGTGTGTCTCTACCTGTCTGTTTCTCACCTGTGTGTCTCTACCCGTCTGTCTCTCACCTGTGTGTCTCTACCTGTCTGTTTCTCACCTGTGTGTCTCTACCTGTCTGTTTCTCACCTGTGTGTCTCTACCCGTCTGTCTCTCACCTGTGTGTCTCTACCTGTCTGTCTCTCACCTGTGTGTCTCTACCTGTCTGTTTCTCACCTGTGTGTCTCTACCCGTCTGTCTCTCACCTGTGTGTGTCTCACCTGTGTGTCTCACCTGTCTGTCTCTCACCTGTGTGTCTCTCACCTGTGTGTCTCACCTGTCTGTCTCTCACCTGTGTGTCTCTCACCTGTCTGTCTCTCACCTGTGTGTCTCTACCTGTCTGTCTCTACCTTTCTGTCTCTCACCTGTGTGTCTCTACCCATCTGTCTCTCACCTGTGTGTCTCTACCTGTCTGTCTCTCACCTGTGTGTCTCTACATGTCTGTCTCTCACCTGTGTGTCTCTACATGTCTGTCTCTCACCTGTGTGTCTCTACCTGTCTGTCTCTCACCTGTGTGTCTCTACCTGTCTGTCTCTCACCTGTGTGTCTCTACATGTCTGTCTCTCACCTGTGTGTCTCTACCTGTCTGTTTCTCACCTGTGTGTCTCTACCTGTCTGTTTCTCACCTGTGTGTCTCTACCCGTCTGTCTCTCACCTGTGTGTCTCTACCTGTCTGTCTCTCACCTGTGTGTCTCTACCTGTCTGTTTCTCACCTGTGTGTCTCTACCCGTCTGTCTCTCACCTGTGTGTGTCTCACCTGTGTGTCTCACCTGTCTGTCTCTCACCTGTGTGTCTCTCACCTGTGTGTCTCACCTGTCTGTCTCTCACCTGTGTGTCTCTCACCTGTCTGTCTCTCACCTGTGTGTCTCTACCTGTCTGTCTCTACCTTTCTGTCTCTCACCTGTGTGTCTCTACCCATCTGTCTCTCACCTGTGTGTCTCTACCTGTCTGTCTCTCACCTGTGTGTCTCTATCTGTCTGTCTCTGACCTGTCTGTCTCTCACCTGTCTGTCTGTCTCACCTGTCTGTCTGTCTCACCTGTCTGTCTGTCTCTCACCTGTCTGTCTGTCTCTCACCTGTGTGTCTCTACCTGTCTGTCTCTCACCTGTCTGTCTCTACCCGTCTGTCTCTCACCTGTCTGTCTCTACCCGTTTGTCTCTCACCTGTGTGTCTCTATCTGTCTTGTCTCTCACCTGTCTGTCTCTCACCTGTCTGTCTGTCTCTCACCTGTGTGTCTCTACCTGTCTGTCTCTCACCTGTCTGTCTCTACCCGTCTGTCTCTCACCTGTCTGTCTCTACCCGTTTGTCTCTCACCTGTGTGTCTCTATCTGTCTTGTCTCTCACCTGTCTGTCTCTCACCTGTCTGTCTGTCTCTCACCTGTGTGTCTCTACCTGTCTGTCTCTCACCTGTGTGTCTCTACCCATCTGTCTCTCACCTGTGTGTCTCTACCTGTCTGTCTCTACCTTTCTGTCTCTCACCTGTCTGTCTCTCACCTGTGTGTCTCTACCAGGGTGTCCGCGGGGTCTTAAAAAGTATTAAAAGTTGATAAATCAATTTAGCGAAAATTAAGGCTTTTAAAAAGTATTAAAAAGTATTAAAAAGTATTAAACTGCATTTTCCAAGGTATTAAGAAGGTTCACAGCAACGACAACATGAAACACCCTTTAATTTACTGAAACGACATGTCGGGAAACCCCCCAAGGCGGCCCCATGCATAGCGCGCCGTAAAATGCTGCTTCTTATTTTAAGTTTCGTTGCCTTGCTCCGCTCTGTGTGGGGGGGAGGTCCCAAGGTGGGGTCCCAAGGTGGGTAGACCGGCATACGCAACGCTCTGGGGGTCCAACGGCTCCGTGTGTAAGCCCTATATGATCATTTTCTGATTACGATGAAATAGCCCGCCTCCCTCTCCCCGCGTCTCCTGCTGCTGCTGGGCTGTCAGAAGAGGGGGAGGAAAAGAGAGGCAGTCACCGTTTATTAAATATTATTATATTATTATACAGAGAACAGAGTCGTTATCAATTTGTTTTAAAGCTCAATAAATAACAAAGAAGACCTCTGATCGGCACTTTTCTAATTTTGTACGGAAGATTTAAACTTTAACGGACATGTTGACCGGCGGAACATTTTTTTTAACGGAAACTGCCGCACGGTCCCCTCGTTCCTTGGAAAAGGCGGAGAGGTGGGTGTTTTTTTATCTGCTGGTGGACTACCTGAGAGATACACAGCAGGAGAACACGCCGTCCATCGCGGAGAATAAACAGAAGGGCAACCATGGCAACCATGCTCCGGGGTCTTCTTCTTCGCTTTTGGTGTATTTCGGGCGGCAGCAGCGCCACTTACAGGCCTGACATATGTACTACAGCGTTTCCAGCATTTGCAGCGGTCTAGTGTGAACGGACACGTGATGAATTGAATGCGTGTGAACGGAAGACTTTTTTGCGCTTGCGTATGCGTTTTACCGTATGTGTCCTCGTGGGGCCGGGGTCTAAGCCAAACTATATCCGGTCACAGAGATCTGCTATTTTAAAGTAAAGTCAACACATATCGACCCTAATATAGTCTATATTAAGAACGAGAAAAGTCTTAACATATATATCGTTTTTTGTAAACATATGACAAATGTGTGAGGGTGATGACGTCAGAGCATCGTCCTATGTGCCAGGGCTTAGCCCCGGACAGCCCCAGCCCAATTTAACCCCTGGGTATTTGTGAGGGAGCTCCTATATGGCATTACCCCGCTGAAGCTCACCAAAGTTTAATATATTTCAAAGTTCAAAGTTTTGTCAATAGTTTTGTTTATTGGTCAAATACTGGTTTCTAATGGTTTCTGAGGAGTTTGACTGGAATGAAAGAGCACAGAGTACAGAAGCAACAAAGCAGCATACTGCATTAAACCTGACCTTCACAGAGAGGTTGAAGTCCATGTGGAGAGGAGGCTTCAGTAGTCTGTCTGCACTCTGTTTAGTTTTGCTATCTTACAATCAATATAGTAAATGTGAGGTAAAGTGTGTCGCCAAGGTAACCGGTTAGAACTCAAAGTTACGATGAGGTCTTAAAACGTATGGAAAGGGTCTTAAAAAAAGGTCTTAAAAGGGATTACATTTGACCTCAGGATTCCTGCATATACCCTGTCTACCTGTGTGTCTCTCACCTGTGTGTCTCTAACTGTCTGTCTCTCACCTGTGTGTCTCTACCCGTCTGTCTCTCACCTGTCTGTCTCTACCCGTCTGTCTCTACCCGTCTGTCTCTCACCTGTCTGTCTCTACCCGTCTGTCTCTACCCGTCTGTCTCTCACCTGTCTGTCTCTACCCGTCTGTCTCTACCCGTCTGTCTCTCACCTGTGTGTCTCTACCCGTCTGTCTCTCACCTGTGTGTCTCTACCCGTCTGTCTCTCACCTGTGTGTCTCTAACCGTCTGTCTCTCACCTGTCTGTCTGTCTCTACCCATCTGTCTCTCACCTGTGTGTCTCTACCTGTCTGCCTCTACCTTTCTGTCTCTCACCTGTCTGTCTCTTACCTGTCTGTCTCTCAGGTTGGTGTACAGACAGTTTTACCCGTTAGCGATAGAGATCTGTCGTTACCTGAAGATTCCAGATTACCAGGGAGTCAGCCGAGTCCTCAAGCACTGGGCCTCCTGCAAGGTAACCTGTCCCACTGTCTCTCTCATTCCCCTGTCTCACTGTCTCTCTCAGTCCCCTGTCTCACTGTCTCTCTCAGTCCCCTGTCTCACTGTCTCTCTCAGTCCCCTGTCTCACTGTCTCTCTCACTCACCTGTCTTACTGTCTCACCTGTCTCACCTGTACAGGTGCAGCAGAAGGACCTGACGGATGAGGCGATTGCCCGGGCGGTGTGTGGGAAGGTGGGAGACTCACCTGGTGTGTCTTACTCTCACATCGCAGCTAAAGCCTACGAGTGTGGCCGCACGGAGCTGGCCATCAAGGTGAGTCATTACACCTTCACACACCTATGTATTTATATACACAGTATGTACAATTGTACATATATATATATATTTCAGCTCCTGGACTTTGAGGCCCGCTCTGGAGAACAGGTTCCTCTGCTGCTGAAGATGAAGAGGAGTCAGCTGGCCCTCAGTAAGGCTGTGGAGAGCGGAGACACCGACCTGGGTAAGCCCCGCCCACACCTGAGTGTTATCCCCGCCCACACCTGAGTGTTATCCCCGCCCACACCTGAGTGTTATCCTCGCCCACACCTGAGTGTTATCCTCGCCCACACCAAGTGTTAGCCCCGCCCACACACCTGTATGTTAGCCCCGTCCGAGTATTAGCCCCGCCCACACCCGAGTGTTAGCCCTGCCCAAACCTGTATCTTAGCCACACCTGTGTCATGTGTAGATGATGTGAGTATGTTCCCCCCTAAGTGTACACAGTGGTGACGTACCTGAAGAACGAGATGAACAGAGGAGATTTCTTCATGACACTGAGGAACCAGCCTGTGGCTCTGAGCCTCTACAGACAGGTACTTCCTGTAGTTTATTACCTGTAGTTTATTAACCTTTTCTAAACTACAGGTTAATAAACAACATGTTAATAACATGTAGTTTATTACCTGTAGTTTATTACCTGTAGTTTATTAACCTGTTCTAAACTACAGGTTAATAAACATGTTAATAACATGTAGTTTATTACCTGTAGTTTATTACCTGTAGTTTATTAACCTGTTCTAAACTACAGGTTAATAAACAACATGTTAATAACATGTAGTTTATTACCTGTAGTTTATTACCTGTAGTTTATTACCTGTAGTTTTTTTGTTGTTTTCAGTTCTGTAAGCTGCAGGAACAGGAAACTCTGAAGGACCTGTACAACCAGGACGACGATCACCAGGAACTGGCCAACTACCAAGTTACTGCCAGCTACAGAGAGAAGGTAACACCTGTTCATATCACCTGTCTGTGTCTCACCTGTCTGTGTCTCACCTATCTGTCTCACCTGTCTGTCTCACCTGCTTGTGTCTCACCTGTCTGTATCTCACCTGTCTGTCTAACCTGTCAGTCTCTCACCTGTCTGTCTAACCTGTCTGTATCTCACCTGTCTGTCTCTCACCTGTCTGTCTAACCTGTCTGTATCTTACCTGTCTGTCTCTCACCTGTCTGTCTAACCTGTCTGTATCTCACCTGTCTGTGTCTCCCCTGTCTGTCTCACCTGCTTGTGTCTCACCTGTCTGTCTCACCTGCCTGTGACTCACCTGTCTGTCTCACCTGCTTGTATCTCACCTGTCTGTCTCTCACCTGTCTGTGTCTCACCTGTCTGTCTCTCACCTGTCTGTCTCACCTGTCTTGCAGAGGTTGGACAGCCGTTTGTCTCTCCTGCAGAGCGCTGTGGACGAGTACAACAAGGCAAAGAACGAGTTCTCAGCAAAGGTAATACTCTCTGATTATGTTAAACTGAAGTGTGTCACAGGTAATGCTCTACCTGCTCTCACCTGTCGGACAGGTAACACCTCACCTGTGAAGACCTGGATCTAACATGATCTAACATGTTTTTTGTTTCAGGCCACAGAGGACGAGATGCGTCTGCTGAGATTCCAACGCAAACTGGATGACGAGAAAGGGGCGGGGCTTCTGGGACTTTCTTTACAGGTAAAGGGTGCGTGCCACATGTATAAAGGGGCGGGGCTGTTGTTAAATAAAGGGGCGAAGTTAACCGTCTCCTTGGTTTCCAGGCCACCATGGAGGCTCTGCTGGCTCTGGGTCTCCACAAACAGGCGGAGCAGCTCTACAGAGACTTCAGAGTTCCTGACAAGAGGTGAGACGGCTAACTGTGCTGTGATTGGCTGACTGCATGAGGCTGTTCAGACACTAAACGCTTCCTGAGCTGTGACTGGCTGACGTGTCCCCCTGTCTCTCAGGTATTGGTGGCTGAAGCTGAAGTCTTTGGCGGAGAAAGAGGAGTGGGAGGAGCTAGAGAAGTTCTCCAAGAGCAAGAAGTCTCCTATTGGCTACTTGGTGAGAGGAAGCTCTGCCCAGCCTGTCAATCCTCGAAATGCTCAGCTCGAGTAGCTATTCTTTGTCATATCATAGCCTCATAGCCTCATCATAATATTGTGACATCATGTCATCAGTGACATCATAATATTGTGACATCATAATATCATCATATTGTGAGAATAATATGTCATCATATCGTGACATAATAAACTGACATCACAATATGATGACATCATGACATCATAATATCGTGACATCATTATATCATGTCATCATAATATCATGTCATCAGTGACATCATAATATCATGTCATCATAATATCATGTCATCTGTGACATAATATCGTGACATCATAATATATTGATATTGTGACACCATAATATCGTGATATAATATCATAATATATTGACATAATAATATCATGACATCATTATATTATGTCATCTAATATCGTGACATAATATTGTTATATCCCGGCTCCTGAGCTGCAACATAAAGCGGGGAGGTGAGACGAGGGGTATGATATAATGTTCATTTATTCATAACAAACAAACAAACAAACACACAAAAGGAACCAGCAACAGGTCCCTGACGCTGGCACGGGGAAAGTGCCCAGAGGAGACAGAGAGCGACGTATCCAGCTGGGCTCTTTCTTGAAGGCTTCCGGCCAGGTGTAGCTCATCAAGGCTTATGCAGCTCGTCACACAGGTGCATCTCGTCAGGCAATGGAACCTGCAAACACAAACACACACACAACCAGACGGCACCCCACATGGTGTGGAGGGGTCGTCACAATAGGATGACATAATATCGTGACATCAGAATATGATATCATTATGATGTCATTATATCATGTCTTCTGAATATCATAATATCGTGTCATCATAATACCATCATATTGTGATATTTTAATACATTGTGATATTGTGATGTCATCTCGTGGGGATATTTTAATATATAGTAATATTGTGATGTCATCACATGGGGATTTTAATATATAGTGATATTGTGATGTCATCACATGGTGATATTGTAATATATGGTGATGTTGTGATGTCATCACATGGTGATATTGTAATATATAGTGATGTGGTGATGTCATCACATGGTGATATTGTAATATATGGTGATATTGTGATGTCATCACATGGTGATATTGTAATATATAGTGATGTTGTGATGTCATCACATGGTGATATTGTAATATATAGTGATGTGGTGATGTCATCACATGGTGATATTGTAATATATAGTGATGTGGTGATGTCATCACATGGTGATATTGTAATATATGGTGATATTGTGATGTCATCACATGGTGATATTGTAATATATAGTGATGTTGTGATGTCATCACATGGTGATATTGTAATATATAGTGATGTGGTGATGTCATCACATGGTGATATTGTAATATATAGTGATGTGGTGATGTCATCACATGGTGATATTGTAATATATAGTGATGTTGTGATGTCATCACATGGTGATATTGTAATATATAGTGATGTTGTGATGTCATCACATGGTGATATTGTAATATATAGTGATGTGGTGATGTCATCACATGGTGATATTGTAATATATAGTGATGTTGTGATGTCATCACATGGTGATATTGTAATATATAGTGATGTTGTGATGTCATCACATGGTGATATTGTAATATATGGTGATGTGGTGATGTCATCACATGGTGATATTGTAATATATAGTGATGTTGTGATGTCATCACATGGTGATATTGTAATATATGGTGATAATGGGCGCTCTGTGTTTCTCAGGCGTTTGTGGACGTCTGCATGAAGAGCAACAACAGGTTTGAAGCCAAGAAGTACGTCTCCAAGGTAATGCCGGAGCAGAGGGTCAGAGCACACCTGGCTGTCAGGTAAGACTGTCACCGTCAGTGAGGTCATCAGTGAGGTCATCAGTGACATCATCAGTGACTCTTCTTCTCTTCTCCTCAGCGACCTGGAGGGAGCGGCGGACGCTGCCATCGAGAGAAAGAATGAGTCAGAGATGGCGTTGGTTCTTTCTCGAAGCTCCGCCTCCGACCGGCTGCTCATCGACCGGCTGAACCGCGCCGCCACCGTCGCCAAAAAGTGATCCTCCATCAGACAGACAGCAGACCGTCTGCTGCCAAAAAGTGATCCTCCATCAGACAGACAGCAGACCGTCTGCTGCCATAAAGTGATCCTCCATCAGACAGATGGATGACCCCTCTGACCCTAACCGTAAATAGTGATGGCAGTACTTTGACTTCAGACACAGCGTGAATATTAAAGAGAAGAAGAAGAAGAGAGGAACAGGAAGTGGTTCTTCTTCTGTGTTTCTGTCCGAGAACCAACCGGATATTTTATTGTGATTTTTCTTTTTTTACATTTATTTGTGATATTCTGCCTCAGTGTAAAAAATAAATAAAATTACTAACATTTGTTTGTTGGTTTCATTTCTTTGTATTTCAGACACATTAAGGGTTTCTAAATAAACAGAAGGTTTCTCAATTTCCTAATTTCCCCTCCTCGGTCCTCCGGTAGTGACCCGGAAATGGATTTCAGCGCGCCGTATTGAAGGACATCTCATTTCTTCGAGGATCGAGCATCGAGCATCGAGGAGGCTCTCCGGAGGAGCTATGACCGAGGAGGCAGGAGGCTCTCCGGAGGAGCTATGACCGAGGAGGCAGGAGGCTCTCCGGAGGAGCTATGACCGAGGAGGCAGGAGGCTCTCCGGAGGAGCTATGACCGAGGAGAGAGGAGAGAGGATGTATTTCCGGCAACAGAGATGTTTCAAAGAGTCGTGACTTCCGGACTGATCTCAGCCATTTGCTGTAGTTTAGTAGATATCTACAAACAAAGAGTCCAGATGTTTCTAAGACCATTAAGTGCTTCACAAAATAAAATACACAACGGCTGCAGCCTGTTTTAGGAGCTGTAGGTGTGTGTGTGTGGTACAGTGTGTAGGTGCGTGTGGTACAGTGTGTAGGTGTGTGTGTGTGTGGTACAGTGTAGGTGTGTGTGTGGTACAGTGTGTAGGTGTGTGTGGTACAGTGTGTGTGTGGTGCAGTGTGTAGGTGTGTGTGTGTGTTGTACAGTGTGTAGGTGCGTGTGGTGGTACAGTGTGTAGGTGTGTGTGTGGTACAGTGTGTAGGTGTGTGTGTGGTACAGTGTGTAGGTGTGTGTGTGGTACAGTGTGTAGGTGTGTGTGGTACAGTGTGTGTGTGGTGCAGTGTGTAGGTGTGTGTGTGTGTGTGTTGTACAGTGTGTAGGTGCGTGTGGTGGTACAGTGTGTAGGTGTGTGTGGTACAGTGTTTAGGTGCGTGTGGTGGTACAGTGTAGGTGTGTGTGTGTGTGTGTGGTACAGTGTGTAGGTGTGTGTGGTACAGTGTGTAGGTGCGTGTGGTGGTACAGTGTGTAGGTGTGTGTGTGTGTGTGTGGTACAGTGTGTAGGTGTGTGTGGTACAGTGTGTAGGTGTGTGTGTGTGTGGTACAGTGTGTAGGTGCGTGTGGTGGTACAGTGTGTAGGTGTGTGTGTGGTACAGTGTGTAGGTGTGTGTGGTACAGTGTGTAGGTGTGTGTGGTACAGTGTGTAGGTGTGTGTGGTACAGTGTGTGTGGTGCAGTGTGTAGGTGTGTGTGTGTGTTGTACAGTGTGTAGGTGCGTGTGGTACAGTG
The DNA here is from genome assembly GCF_949606895.1 of Notothenia rossii. Lineage (NCBI taxonomy): Eukaryota > Metazoa > Chordata > Actinopteri > Perciformes > Nototheniidae > Notothenia > Notothenia rossii. The sequence goes on along the minus strand of NC_136901.1, from coordinate 65,309 downwards.
TGTAGGTGTGTGTGTGTGGTACAGTGTGTGTGTGTGTGTGTGGTACAGTGTGTAGGTGTGTGTGTGGTACAGTGTGTAGGTGTGTGTGTGGTACAGTGTGTAGGTGTGTGTGTGGTACAGTGTGTAGGTGTGTGTGTGTGGTACAGTGTGTAGGTGTGTGTGTGGTACAGTGTGTAGGTGTGTGTGTGGTGCAGTGTGTAGGTGCGTGTGGTGGTACAGTGTAGGTGTGTGTGGTGCAGTGTGTAGGTGTGTGTGTGTGTTGTACAGTGTGTAGGTGCGTGTGGTGGTACTGTGTGTGTGGTACAGTGTGTAGGTGCGTGTGGTGGTACAGTGTAGGTGTGTGTGTTGTACAGTGTGTAGGTGCGTGTGGTGGTACAGTGTGTAGGTGTGTGTGTGGTACAGTGTGTAGGTGCGTGTGGTGGTACAGTGTAGGTGTGTGTGTGGTACAGTGTGTAGGTGCGTGTGGTGGTACAGTGTAGGTGTGTGTGTGGTGCAGTGTGTGTGTGGTGCAGTGTGTAGGTGTGTGTGTGTGTTGTACAGTGTGTAGGTGCGTGTGGTGGTACAGTGTGTAGGTGGGTGTGTGGTACAGTGTGTGTGTGGTACAGTGTGTAGGTGCGTGTGGTACAGTGTGTAGGTGTGTGGTGGTACAGTGTGTAGGTGGGTGTGTGGTACAGTGTGTAGGTGTGTGTTGTACAGTGTGTAGGTGTATGTGTGGTACAGTGTGTAGGTGTGTGTGGTACAGTGTGTAGGTGTGTGTGTGGTACAGTGTGTAGGTGTGTGTTGTACAGTGTGTAGGTGTATGTGTGGTACAGTGTGTAGGTGTGTGTGGTACAGTGTGTAGGTGTGTGTGTGGTACAGTGTGTAGGTGTGTGTGGTACAGTGTGTAGGTGTGTGTGGTACAGTGTGTGTGTGTGTGGTACAGTGTGTAGGTGTGTGTGTGGTACAGTGTGTAGGTGTGTGTGTGGTACAGTGTGTAGGTGTGTGTGGTACAGTGTGTAGGTGTGTGTGTGGTACAGTGTGTAGGTGTGTGTGGTACAGTGTGTAGGTGTGTGTGTGGTACAGTGTGTAGGTGTGTGTGTGTGGTAGATGCGGCAGACAGACGGGTCTCAGTTGGTTTGGTGTCCTCTGCTTACTTTTAAGACTTGTAAATACAACTTTTGGGTTAGGTAAGTATGTAGTGGCGTGGAACATGTGTTGATAAATATGTTACTTTGTTACATTTGTTATCACCAAAAATGTGTTCCGTGAAAGTAAAGTTCATAATTAGATAGACATCGTGAGGTATTTATTTTCGGTACAGTTTATGTTGAAACCATGGCCGTTTCTCAATGGCGAGGATGCTTGCTTGGTAGCACATGTCTTCCGAGTCACTTGCTTCAGAAGCTAGGCAAGCTGGCATTCGGAAAACGAAGAGTGGAACAGGCGAGCAAGTGTGCAGGTGTGCGTCATATGAGAAGCCCCGCCTTACATTTTCCGCCACAGATTTGTGTAAATTTGTCCGTGCGCAAAGCATTGTGGGGATTTTAAGGAGGCGAAGTCTACCCATGTGCAGCCTCGAAGTTACCCCCAAACCAAGGACGTGGCCTCGGTGGAATTCCAAGTATGCTGGAGATTGGAACAGTCCTTCGGCGGCACTCGATGACGTAGTATCCTTGAAATGTTGGCTTGGAAGCCAGTTTCCTCGAGATTGAGAAACGGCCACGAGAGAGTGGCACACTTGTTAGCCTGTTCCATTTTTCTTCGTTTTCCGAAGTCGTGGCTTGGAAGCATACTTGCTTCGTTTCTGAAGGAAGTGACTTGGAAGTACGCGACTACCAAGCCAGCATCCTCGAGATTGAGAAATGGCCACAGAGGGCTGCTGTGCCTCCTGTCAATGGACGTCTCTTTAAAATGACCGCTCAGAGGAGAGGAGTTCTCATTTCTCTAATCGCCTGCTGCTTCCCCTCCTCTCTCCTCGGTTCCCCTCCTCGACTTCTCTCTCCTCGGCTCCCCTCCTCGACTCCTCCGCTCGCATCTCCTGTGGGCGGGACTAAGACACGAGGATCGGAGCCGAGGAGGGGAATTAGAGAAATGAGAAAGCTTTAATGTCTAGCATGGAGAGCTTTTATTTTGGTGGGGAGGTACTTCCTGTCTGGTCAGGGGCGTGTTCATGCGGGTCAGCTGGTTGTGGGAACTAAAAGTACATTCAGGAGTTTGTTCAAAGTGTGTGTTCCTGCAGCAGGTGAGTGTGTGTAAAGATTGGGTTCCTGCAGCAGCTGAGTGTGTGTTCCTGCAGCAGCTGAGTGTGTGTGTGTGTGTGTGTGTGTGTGTGTGTGTGTGTGTGTGTGTGTGTGTGTGTGTGTGTGTGTGTGTGTGTGTGTGTGTGTGTGTGTGTGTGTGTGTGTGTGTGTGTGTGTGTGTGTGTGTGTGTGTGTGTGTGTGTGTGTGTGTGTGTGTGTGTGTGTGTGTGTGTGTGTGTGTGTGTGTGTGTGTGTGTGTGTGTTCCTGCAGCAGCTGAGTGTGTGTGTGTGTTCCTGCAGCAGCTAAGTGTGTGTGTGTGTTCCTGCAGCAGCTAAGTGTGTGTGTGTGTGTGTGTGTGTGTTCCTGCAGCAGCTGAGTGTGTGTGTGTGTTCCTGCAGCAGCTAAGTGTGTGTGTGTTCCTGCAGCAGCTGAGTGTGTGTGTGTGTGTGTAGAAGTCATGTGACTAACACCAAACTCCTCTGTCTTCCTGTGATTTAGCTCCACAGACAGACCGGTTCAGACCGGTTGCTAATCCGGATGTTATTCTCTTGAAGTTTTACGGTGTTTTGTTAAATATGAGCGGAATGTCTTTCCTCTCAGAAACGGAGTAGTTTTACTCCAGCAGTGAGTAAAGAGCCCATGAGCAAGGCAGCAGCAGAAAGAGTGTGGTGTTGAAGTGCTGAGTCTCTTTAGTGACTCTTTGAATGACCCAGTCTAAAGTCTCTTTAGTGACTCTTTGAATGACCCGGTCTAAAGTCTCTTTAGCGACTCTTTGAATGACCCAGTCTAAAGTCTCTTTAGTGACTCTTTGAATGACCCGGTCTAAAGTCTCTTTAGTGACTCTTTGAATGACCCAGTCTAAAGTCTCTTTAGCGACTCTTTGAATGACCCAGTCTAAAGTCTCTTTAGTGACTCTTTGAATGACCCGGTCTAAAGTCTCTTTAGTGACTCTTTGAATGACCCAGTCTAAAGTCTCTTTATTGACTCTTTGAATGACCCGGTCTAAAGTCTCTTTAGTGACTCTTTGAATGACCCGGTCTAAAGTCTCTTTAGTGACTCTTTGAATGACCCAGTCTAAAGTCTCTTTAGTGACTCTTTGAATGACCCGGTCTAAAGTCTCTTTAGCGACTCTTTGAATGACCCAGTCTAAAGTCTCTTTAGTGACTCTTTGAATGACCCGGTCTAAAGTCTCTTTAGCGACTCTTTGAATGACCCGGTCTAAAGTCTCTTTAGTGACTCTTTGAATGACCCAGTCTAAAGTCTCTTTAGTGACTCTTTGAATGACCCGGTCTAAAGTCTCTTTAGTGACTCTTTGAATGACCCAGTCTAAAGTCTCTTTATTGACTCTTTGAATGACCCAGTCTAAAGTCTCTTTAGTGACTCTTTGAATGACCCGGTCTAAAGTCTCTTTAGTGAATCTTTGAATGACCCAGTCTAAAGTCTCTTTATTGACTCTTTGAATGACCCAGTCTAAAGTCTCTTTAGTGACTATTTGAATGACCCGGTCTAAAGTCTCTTTAGTGACTCTTTGAATGACCCAGTCTAAATTCTCTTTATTGACTCTTTGAATGACCCAGTCTAAAGTCTCTTTAGTGACTCTTTGAATGACCCGGTCTAAAGTCTCTTTAGTGACTCTTTGAATGACCCAGTCTAAAGTCTCTTTAATGACCCAGTCTAAAGTCTCTTTAGTGACTCTTTGAATGACCCGGTCTAAAGTCTCTTTAGTGACTCTTTAAATGACCCAGTCTAAAGTCTCTTTAGTGACTCTTTGAATGACCCGGTCTAAAGTCTCTTTAGTGACTCTTTGAATGACCCGGTCTAAAGTCTCTTTAGTGACTCTTTGAATGACCCGGTCTAAAGTCTCTTTAGTGACTCTTTGAATGACCCAGTCTAAAGTCTCTTTAGTGACTCTTTGAATGACCCGGTCTAAAGTCTCTTTTGTGACTCTTTAAATGACCCAGTCTAAAGTCTCTTTAGTGACTCTTTGAATGACCCGGTCTAAAGTCTCTTTAGTGACTCTTTAAATGACCCAGTCTAAAGTCTCTTTAGTGACTCTTTGAATGACCCAGTCTAAAGTCTCTTTAGCGACTCTTTGAATGACCCGGTCTAAAGTCTCTTTAGCGACTCTTTGAATGACCCGGTCTAAAGTCTCTTTATTGACTCTTTGAATGACCCAGTCTAAAGTCTCTTTAGTGACTCTTTGAATGACCCGGTCTAAAGTCTCTTTAGCGACTCTTTGAATGACCCGGTCTAAAGTCTCTTTAGTGACTCTTTGAATGACCCGGTCTAAAGTCTCTTTAGCGACTCTTTGAATGACCCAGTCTAAAGTCTCTTTAATGACTCTTTGAATGACCCGGTCTAAAGTCTCTTTAGTGACTCTTTGAATGACCCGGTCTAAAGTCTCTTTAGTGACTCTTTGAATGACCCGGTCTAAAGTCTCTTTAGTGACTCTTTGAATGACCCGGTCTAAAGTCTCTTTAGTGACTCTTTGAATGACCCGGTCTAAAGTCTCTTTAGCGACTCTTTGAATGACCCGGTCTAAAGTCTCTTTAGTGACTCTTTGAATGACCCTGTCTAAAGTCTCTTTAGTGACTCTTTGAATGACCCGGTCTAAAGTCTCTTTAGTGACTCTTTGAATGACCCGGTCTAAAGTCTCTTTAGTGACTCTTTGAATGACCCTGTCTAAAGTCTCTTTAGTGACTCTTTGAATGACCCAGTCTAAAGTGTCTTTAGTGACTCTTTGAATGACCCGGTCTAAAGTCTCTTTAGTGACTCTTTGAATGACCCGGTCTAAAGTCTCTTTAGTGACTCTTTGAATGACCCGGTCTAAAGTCTCTTTATTGACTCTTTGAATGACCCAGTCTAAAGTCTCTTTAGTGACTCTTTGAATGACCCGGTCTAAAGTCTCTTTAGTGACTCTTTGAATGACCCAGTCTAAAGTCTCTTTAGTGACTCTTTGAATGACCCAGTCTAAAGTCTCTTTAGTGACTCTTTGAATGACCCAGTCTAAAGTCTCTTTAGTGACTCTTTGAATGACCCGGTCTAAAGTCTCTTTATTGACTCTTTGAATGACCCAGTCTAAAGTCTCTTTAGTGACTCTTTGAATGACCCGGTCTAAAGTCTCTTTATTGACTCTTTGAATGACCCAGTCTAAAGTCTCTTTATTGACTCTTTGAATGACCCGGTCTAAAGTCTCTTTAGTGACTCTTTGAATGACCCAGTCTAAAGTCTCTTTAGTGACTCTTTGAATGACCCGGTCTAAAGTCTCTTTATTGACTCTTTGAATGACCCGGTCTAAAGTCTCTTTTGTGACTCTTTAAATGACCCAGTCTAAAGTCTCTTTTGTGACTCTTTAAATGACCATTTAGCATTTAATTTTGAAGCTTTGATCCAGAAAGTGTTGCCAGGGAGAAATATTACCCCCCCCTTTATATAATACAGTACTTGTTTATTTACAGCTGTAACATGTTTTTTTTATAATATAATATAAAAACTCCACTGTGCTTTTATTTTGTTAAAGTTTTTGTCTTCCTGTTTTTTCCATGGTTCTCTTCTGTGATTGGTCCAGTCTGATGATGTCATCGGTTAAAGTGGAGTGCGTGATAAAGGCGGGTGCTCTGATTGGAGAAGGGCCGCTGTGGGAGGAGTCCCAACAGACGCTGATGTTTGTCGATATCGCCGGGCAGAAAATCCACCGCTGGAGGCCAACGACCAATCAGAGCGAGTCTGTGGAGACAGGTGGGCCAATCGGCACGCAGCAATCACTCAGAGGTGATTCTTCATTATAATAATATTTAAACAGATTATATTCATGGTTCTCCTCAGAGGACTTTGTGAGCTTCGTGGTTCCTCGTGTCTCCGGGGGTTACCTGGCAGGCATGGGTCGTAGCATCGTGGCTGTTGAATGGTCGACTCAGATGATGACATCACTGGTGGAGCTAGACGAGGACAAACCGAACAACCGTCTGAACGACGGGAAGGTGGATCCGAGAGGACGCCTGCTGGCAGGTGGGTGTACCTGTCCGAGCTGAAGACCAATCAAGACGTGTTATCTTCATAAACCTGCGATGTTAGGCTATCTACGTTAGGCTAACTATGATAGGATATCTATGATATGCTAACTATATTAGGTTAACTATGATAGGCTAATAACTATGTTCTGCTATCTATATAAGGCTAACTATGATAGGATATCTATGTTAGGCTAACTATGAAAGGATATCCAGGGCTGGACAGTAACGGTTGCCATTGGCAACCATTCAGAAAAAATGTCAACCACTTCTTGGCCTTTGGTTGCCATCAGTGGCAACCAGTTTTTAACATAAAGAAATAAGGACAGCAAACAGCTAAATGTGCACCCCAAAAGAGATAAATATTAAATATTTGTTGTATTAAGAGTGATATTTAATTATTGTTGAGACCAGTCGCAACCTGATACTTAAGTTGCACGTGTGATTACGGAGCCAGAAAGCGATGCACGTTTACTCGCGTGCGCGGTGCCCCGTGTGTTTGTTTTACAAAAAATGGCGAAGCAAATTAAGTTGTTTGACTGTGGGGTAAAAAGTTTGGCCAACCTGTCAACTTCTCAAACTAATGTTCAAAGTGATTCAACTGATAAAGCGCAAGATGAGCCCGAACGAAAAGCAAAGAGGAAATGTGTAAAGTCTTGAGAGGCGAAATATATAGCGTTATTGTTGTGCCTTTTGAGCATAGAACATGTTATTGAGCACGCAATTGAACATTTTTGACCACAGAAAAAGATATTTTGCAAGCACATCAATTATATTTTGAAGAGAAATTGACTCTCAAGCCCTCTCACAAACTCCTGCACACGCTCTATCTCCCTCGCTCAACCTCTCCACCCTGTGTGCGCTCAAGTTTGCCTGCGGGCTCGCTCAAGTTGGCATAGCGTTACAAATGTGCCACAAAACCAATCAAATCGGAGAGCTCGAGAAGGTCAATTCTGATTGGCTGTTTTGTCTCCAATCATATCTTCTATCTGAGGTATGGAAAGAGAGGGATTTTAGGTTGGCCAGACATTTCTAATGTTAAATAAACGAAAACCATTCACAGTTAAGAATTATATATGAATTATTAATGCCATAAATGATTGCATACAATTACAGTTTCTTATTTCTCCAGTATGATAGCCGTCAAACAGAAGTTACATCCATTTTTCACTTATTCTAAGAAATACTTTAAGTGAATTAAGTACATTCTGCTCCGTTTTCTATTCACTTCCGGTAAAAGTTCCTTCAAAATAAGATTCCTGATCTTATTGCTACCAAAATAAAAGTGCAAAACGAAACTTTACCATAGGAAAATATTGGCATACAAATATAATCACTTCTATAAAAAGGTAACACATTTTAAATATAGCTGGACATATTAAAAGGTAATTTACAGCATTAATAACTAATTCTTAACTGTGAATGGTTTTCATTTATTTAACAATAGAAATGTATTAGTCTGGCCAATGACAGAGCCACAATCAACGCTGAAGGGCCAGTGGATCTATGGTGGGGGTCAGCACAAAGGTCAAGAAAACCCACATTTGAAAGGGAAAAGACGGATGACCAAGAAACTAGTGACTTGCTCAATTCATTTTTGGAGGATCTGTGAAGAACAGGACAACAGCTGCACTACTGGTATTTAGTATACCAGCAATTGAGGGTGGACAAGTTTCCTACCACTTAGGTTTCAAACAAATGTGTTAATTACTTATTGTAAAGCATTTCAACATTGTTTTGTGTCACATGTTCATTATTCAGTTGATGAATAACTGTATAGCATCTTAATTATTTAAAATATAAGGTGACTAAAAATGGCAACCATATTTTCAGTTTTGGCAACCAAAAGCTGATGCCTGGTTGCCAGCCTGGCAACCACTTTTAAAAGTTAGCGTTGAGCCCTGATATCTATGTTAGGCTAACTATGTTAGGCTAACTATGTTCTGCTTAGCAACAGTTCAGTTGTGTGTCTCAGGTACGATGGGGAGGGAGAAGCGACCGGCGGAGGTTCAGAGGCAACAAGGGTCTCTATTCTCTGTGACCTCTGACCTCTCTGTGACCAAACACCTGACACAGGTGACCTCACCTTTAATCACTCGTTAACACACTTCTGCTATTGACCTCTGACCTCTCTTCACCTGTCTCTCTGTACCTGTCTCTCTGTATCTGTCTGTCTCTCAGGTGGACATCTCTAACGGGATGGACTGGTCTCTGGATCACAAAACGTTTTTTTACATCGACAGTTTGTCTCTGACCGTTGACGCTTTCGACTACGACTCAGACTCTGGACGTCTCGGTATCTGAGTATTTATTATCGTGTACTCATACTGCAGTAAACATGCACTTGTACTGCAGTAAACATGCATTTATTATCTTGTACTTGTACTGCAGTAAACATGCATTTATCATCTTGTGCTTGTACTGCAATAAATATATTTGAATGCGGTACACAATCTTAATCTGTATACCTGTGTTGCCCAGGTAACCGGCGTGTTGTGTACCACCTGGCCGAGGGGGAGGGGCTTCCTGACGGGATGACGGTGGACGCGGACGGTCGTCTCTGGGTGGCGATTTATAACGGAGGGCGAGTCCTCAACATCGACCCCGAAACCGGTCAGTCAGAACCTCAGTGTACTCTGAGGGTTCTCTCAGGTGTATCTGTAGTCTCAGGTGTACCTGTGGGTTCTCTCAGGTGTATCTGTAGTCTCAGGTGTACCTGTAGTCTCAGGTGTACCTGTAGTCTCAGGTGTATCTGTAGTCTCAGGTGTACCTGTTGTCTCAGGTGTAGTTGTTCTCTCAGGTGTACCTGTAGTCTCAGGTGTACCTGTAGTCTCAGGTGTATCTGTAGTCTCAGGTGTACCTGTAGTCGTCTCAGGTGTACCTGTAGTCTCAGGTGTACCTGTATTCTCAGGTGTACCTGTAGTCTCAGGTGTACCTGTAGTCTCAGGTGTACCTGTAGTCTCAGGTGTATCTGTAGTCTCAGGTGTACCTGTAGTCTCAGGTGTATCTGTAGTCTCAGGTGTACCTGTAGTCTCAGGTGTATCTGTAGTCTCAGGTGTACCTGTAGTCTCAGGTGTACCTGTAGTCTCAGGAGTAGTTGTTCTCTCAGGTGTACCTGTAGTCTCAGGTGTATCTGTAGTCTCAGGTGTATCTGTAGTCTCAGGTGTATCTGTAGTCTCAGGTGTACCTGTAGTCTCAGGTGTACCTGTAGTCTCAGGTGTAGTTGTTCTCTCAGGTGTACCTGTAGTCTCAGGTGTATCTGTAGTCTCAGGTGTATCTGTAGTCTCAGGTGTACCTGTAGTCTCAGGTGTAGTTGTTCTCTCAGGTGTACCTGTAGTCTCAGGTGTACCTGTAGTCTCAGGTGTAGTTGTTCTCTCAGGTGTACCTGTTGTCTCAGGTGTAGTTTTTCTCTCAGGTGTACCTGTAGTGTACCTGTAGTCTCAGGTGTACCTGTAGTCTCAGGTGTACCTGTTGTCTCAGGTGTACCTGTAGTCTCAGGTGTAGTTGTTGTCTCAGGTGTACCTGTAGTCTCAGGTGTACGTGTAGTCTCAGGTGTACCTGTAGTCTCAGGTGTACCTGTAGTCTCAGGTGTATCTGTAGTCTCAGGTGTAGTTGTTGTCTCAGGTGTACCTGTAGTCTCAGGTGTAGTTGTTGTCTCAGGTGTACCTGTATTCTCAGGTGTACCTGTTGTCTCAGGTGTAGTTGTTCTCTCAGGTGTACCTGTAGTCTCAGGTGTAGTTGTTGTCTCAGGTGTACCTGTAGTCTCAGGTGTATTTGTTGTCTCAGGTGTACCTGTAGTCTCAGGTCTACCTGTAGTCTCAGGTGTACCTGTAGTCTCAGGTGTATTTGTTGTCTCAGGTGTACCTGTAGTCTCAGGTGTACCTGTAGTCTCAGGTGTATTTGTTGTCTCAGGTGTACCTGTAGTCTCAGGTCTACCTGTAGTCTCAGGTGTACCTGTAGTCTCAGGTGTATCTGTTGTCTCAGGTGTACCTGTAGTCTCAGGTGTACCTGTAGTCTCAGGTGTACCTGTTCTCTCAGGTGTATCTGTAGTCTCAGGTGTACCTGTAGTCTCAGGTGTATCTGTAGTCTCAGGTGTAGTTGTTGTCTCAGGTGTACCTGTAGTCTCAGGTGTAGTTGTTGTCTCAGGTGTACCTGTAGTCTCAGGTGTACCTGTAGTCTCAGGTGTAGTTGTTGTCTCAGGTGTACCTGTAGTCTCAGGTGTAGTTGTTGTCTCAGGTGTACCTGTAGTCTCAGGTGTAGTTGTTGTCTCAGGTGTACCTGTAGTCTCAGGTGTAGTTGTTGTCTCAGGTGTACCTGTAGTCTCAGGTGTACCTGTATTCTCAGGTGTATCTGTAGTCTCAGGTGTAGTTGTTGTCTCAGGTGTACCTGTAGTCTCAGGTGTAGTTGTTGTCTCAGGTGTACCTGTAGTCTCAGGTGTAGTTGTTGTCTCAGGTGTACCTGTAGTCTCAGGTGTACCTGTAGTCTCAGGTGTAGTTGTTGTCTCAGGTGTACCTGTAGTCTCAGGTGTAGTTGTTGTCTCAGGTGTACCTGTAGTCTCAGGTGTAGTTGTAGTCTCAGGTGTACCCTGTAGTCTCAGGTGTACCTGTAGTCTCAGGTGTATCTGTAGTCTCAGGTGTACCTGTAGTCTCAGGTGTACCTGTAGTCTCAGGTGTAGTTGTTGTCTCAGGTGTACCTGTAGTCTCAGGTGTAGTTGTTGTCTCAGGTGTACCTGTAGTCTCAGGTGTAGTTGTTGTCTCAGGTGTACCTGTAGTCTCAGGTGTAGTTGTTGTCTCAGGTGTACCTGTAGTCTCAGGTGTACCTGTAGTCTCAGGTGTACCTGTAGTCTCAGGTGTAGTTGTTGTCTCAGGTGTACCTGTAGTCTCAGGTGTACCTGTAGTCTCAGGTGTACCTGTAGTCTCAGGTGTATCTGTAGTCTCAGGTGTACCTGTAGTCTCAGGTGTATCTGTAGTCTCAGGTGTACCTGTAGTCTCAGGTGTACCCTGTAGTCGTCTCAGGTGTACCTGTAGTCTCAGGTGTACCTGTAGTCTCAGGTGTACCTGTAGTCTCAGGTGTACCTGTAGTCGTCTCAGGTGTACCTGTAGTCTCAGGTGTACCTGTAGTCTCAGGTGTAGTTGTTGTTGTTTCAGGTGTGTGTCTGCAGACTGTTTCTCTACCGGTGACAAAGACCACTTCCTGTTGTTTTGGGGGTCTGGACTTCTCCGACCTCTACGTGACCTCAGCCAGTCTTGGCCTGGACCAATCAGAGCGGAGGAAGCAGCCGCTGGCCGGGGGGGTCTTCAGGGTGAGCGGCTGCAAAAATAATGTTTATAAAAATATGAATACAACTATACAACGAGCATGATGCTGCCATGTCCATACTAAAGTGTGTGTGTGTGTGTGTGTGTGTGTGTGTGTGTGTGTGTGTGTGTGTGTGTGTGTGTGTGTGTGTGTGTGTGTGTGTGTGTGTGTGTGTGTGTGTGTGTGTGTGTGTGTGTGTGTGTGTGTGTGTGTGTGTGTGTGTGTGTGTGTGTGTGTGTGTGTGTGTGTGTGTGTGTAGGTCTCAGGACTTGGGGTCAAAGGTCGTCCCTCAGTCTCGTTCTCTGGATAAACCTCAGCTGTACGACGTTGTCTCAAATCACTGACTCACATAACATGATGATTAACTGTGATCAATATACGGAGGCAGCCAATCAGAGAGGACACTGTGACAGCCATTCAGACGGGAGAAATTATACCTATTTTATGTAACTTTGTATAATAATGAAGATAATGATCTGCAGCTGAGGATTATGGGTAATGTAGTGAATGTAACCACACCAATGATAAATCAGTTTGAAATAAAGAGAGCGTCTCGTATACACGGTGCGTTTATTGACACAAAGTGCAGAACAACACAATAACAACAACACGTCTAGAAAACGTTTCTGTACACGTAAAAAACTTTGTGCTGTAAATCTTTATGGGGGGGGGGGGGCTACACAAATACCCCTTTAATTTATTCAGAAACAAAAGTCCTTTATTCACGTTTATCAGGATGTGTTTTCCTGACGGATCAGATCCGGTTTTCATTAATATTTACTGTTTTAATATTTACAGTTTTAAATACGTAGTTATTTCCTAATGTGTTATTAAAGTCCTTGCTGTGTGAACCTGTCACTTCCTGTTCCTCTGAATATTTGTATATTAGTTAACATGATGATACTGTGAGAATATATATGATTGTTAGCTTCATCGTGCTAACAGCCGTGCTAACAGACGTGCTAACAGACGTGTTTTACATGGTGTGGCTACACTTCGAGCTAACAGGTTCACACAGCAGTCAGACTGGTGTTCTTATTATTCACAGATAACATGTTCCCCCCCCTCATGGGGGCAAGGCTCGTCAAACAGAACCACAGAACCTGCAGAACCCTGTACAGATACAGAAAGGAACATAAAACCACAGAACCTGCAGAACTCCAGAACCACAGATCCTTCAGAACCACTGAACCTGCAGAACTCTAGAACCACAGATCTTTAAGAACCACAGAACCTGCAGAACTCTGATTTCAGGTTGGTGTGGTTCTGACCAATCACAACATATAAACACGACGTCGCAGAAATATAGAAAACAAAGTGTTGATTGGTCCCATCGATTAGTGGGCGTGTCCAGCAGAGAACCCGTCAGACTGAAGGGTCCAGTGGATAAACCGTCAGACTGAAGGTGCAGCGGAGAACCCTTCAGACTGAAGGTCCAGCGGAGAACCCTTCAGACTGAAGGTGCAGCGGAGAACCCGTCAGACTGAAGGTGCAGCGGAGAACCCTTCAGACTGAAGGTCCAGCGGAGAACCCTTCAGACTGAAGGTGCAGCGGAGAACCCGTCAGACTGAAGGTGCAGCGGAGAACCCGTCAGACTGAAGGGTCCAGTGGATAAACCGTCAGACTGAAGGTGCAGCGGAGAACCCTTCAGACTGAAGGTCCAGCGGAGAACCCTTCAGACTGAAGGTGCAGCGGAGAACCCTTCAGACTGAAGGTGCAGCGGAGAACCCTTCAGACTGAAGGTGCAGCGGAGAACCCGTCAGACTGAAGGTGCAGCGGAGAACCCGTCAGACTGAAGGTGCAGCGGAGAACCCTTCAGACTGAAGGTGCAGCGGAGAACCCGTCAGACTGAAGGTGCAGCGGAGAACCCGTCAGACTGAAGGTGCGTTTCCATGATTTCATTCATGGTTTAATGTGTGCGTAAAGAAACACCAAAACAAAAACGGTTCCCTCTCTTCCGAGCCGCAACGACAGAACTATGAGAACCAGCCGCCACTCGTGTCAGCTGATCATCAAACAGACCATGTCCTTCACTTTACTCTGGTTCTCCAGTTCTCCTCCGGTTCCTCCTGTGTGTCGTCATCAGTAGTGCTCCTCGGAGTGAGCGGCGTCACAGAAGAAGCGAGAGCTGCGTTTGGCCGAACGAGCAGTGAAGGGGACGGTCTTCAGAGCTGCAGCCAATCAGAGAGCAGACAGATACCAGCCAGTCAGAGAGCAGACAGATACCAGCCAGTCAGAGAGCAGACAGATACCAGCCAATCAGAGAGCAGTATAGTAATATATGAGTACCTGTGATGATGTCCTCGATGGCTCCGTCCTTCCCTTCGTAAACGTGCCGCGTTTCCTTCCCTTGTTTCCGTCGGAGTTCAGAGAGAAGCTCCAGCTGCTGGCGCTTCCCCCGGTGGGAGGGAGACTGGGGATAACATGTAAATAATAAATAACAACAATAAACAATGCAAATAGTTAACACACAGTATATATTGATATATATTAGTATCCTCAGACCTTGGTGCTCTCCTCCTCCTGCTGCTCCTCCTGCTCAAGTTTCTCCAGAAGCATCTGTTCCTGACGCCTCCTCTGATCGTTCTCCTCCTCGGCCAGCTGACACACACACACACACACACACACACACACACACACACACACACACACACACACACACACACACACACACACACACACACACACACACACACACACAGACACACAGACACACACACAGATTAGACCCAGCTCCCACAGAAAGATTAAAAACATCAGGAGGCAAAACCCAGACGAAGATGATGAAGATGTGATGAAGATGATGATAAAGATGCCCACTCACCCGGTACGCTTTGATGAATCGGACGAAGATGGGAAAGAAGACGGACGGAGGCATCGTCTTCGAACTTTCTCCGAAGAATTTCACCGCGTCTTCAAACGCATCCTGAGAGAAACACAGTGTCAGTGTGTGTGTACCTGTGCGATTTGTGCATCCTCGGTTAGTTTGCTGAGTCGTGCTACCTCTGTGTGTGTGTGTGTGTGTACCTGTGCGATGTGTGCTTCCTCTGTCAGTTTGCTGAGTCGTGCTTCGTGGCGACTGATGAAATCTTTCAGGATTGCGTTGTGCGAGACGCTGAATTCTCTCCAGCTGTAATCCATGCCGCGCTGCAGCTCTTTCACGTCCAGCAGAACGTTCTCCAGACTCACTGAGGAGAGGTGAGACACACAGGTGAGACAGATGAGAGACAGACAGGTGTATAGCACTGTCTGATTGGCTGACAGATAGATACAGTGGTGCAAAAAAGTATTTAGTCAGCCACCAATTGTGCAAGTTCTCCCACTTAAAAAGATGAGAGAGACCTGTAATTTTCATCCTAGGTATACCTCAACTATGAGAGACAGAATGGGGGGAAGAATCCAGGAAATCACATTGTAGGATCTTTAATGAATTAATTGGTAAATTCCTCGGTAAAATAAGTATTTGGTCACCTACAAACAAACAAGATTTCTGTCTCTCACAGACCTGTAACTTCTTCTTTAAGAGCCTCCTCTGTCCTCCACTTGTTAACTGTATTAATGGAACCTGTTTGAACTCGTTATCAGAATAAAAGACACCTGTCCACAACCTCAAACAGTCACACTCCAAACTCCACTATGGCCAAGACCAAAGAGCTGTCAAAGGACACCAGAAACTAAATGGTAGACCTGCACCAGGCTGGGAAGACTGAATCTGCAATAGGTAAGCAGCTTGGTGTGAAGAAATCAACTGTGGGAGCAATTATTAGAAAATGGAAGACATACAAGACCACTGATAATCTCCCTCCATCTGGGGCTCCACGCAAGATCTCACCCCGTGGGGTCAAAATGAGAAACAAGAACGGTGAGCAAAGATCCCAGAACCACACGGGGGGACCTAGTCCATGACCTGCAGAGAGCTGGGACCAAAGTAACAAAGGCTACCATCAGTAACACACTACGCCGCCAGGGACTCAAATCCTGCAGTGCCAGACGTGTCCCCCTGCTTAAGCCAGGACATGTCCAGGCCCGTCTGAAGTTTGCTAGAGAGCATTTAGATGATCCAGAAGAGGATTGGGAGAATGTCATATGGTCAGATGAAACCTAAATAGAACTTTTTGGTAAAAACTCAACTAGACGTGTTTGGAGGAGAAAGAATGCTGAGTTGCATCCAAAGAACACCTACTGTGAAACATGGGGGGGGGGACATCATGCTTTGGGGCTGTTGTTCTGCAAAGGGACCAGGACCACTGATCCGTGTAAAGGAAAGAATGAATGGGGCCATGTATCGTGAGATTTTGAGTGACAACCTCCTTCCATCAGCAAGGGCATTGAAGATGAAACGTGGCTGGGTCTTTCAGCACGACAATGATCCCAAACACACCGCCCGGGCAACGAAGGAGTGGCTTCGTAAGAAGCATTTCAAGGTCCTGGAGTGGCCTAGCCAGTCTCCAGATCTCAACCCCATAGAAAATCTTTGGAGGGAGTTGAAAGTCTGTGTTGCCTAGCGACAGCCCCAAAACATCACTGCTCTAGAGGAGGTCTGCATGGAGGAATGGGCCTAAACATCAGCAACAGTGAAAACCTTGTGAAGACTTACAGAAAGCGTTTGACCTCTGTCATTGCCAACAAAGGGTTTATAACAAAGTATTGAGATGAACTTTAGTTATTGACCAAATACATATTTTCCATCATCATTTACAAATAAAGTCTTTAAAAATCAGACAATGTGATTTTCTGGATTTTTTTCTTCTCATTCTGTCTCTCATAGTTGAGGTGTACCTAGGATGAACATTACAGGCCTCTCATCTTTTTAAGTGGGAGAACTTGCACAATTGGTGGCTGACTAAATACTTTTTTGCCCCACTGTAGGTGTGCGTGTGTAGCATCGCTCTGATTGGCTGACAGATAGACAGGTCTGTGTGTGTGTGTGTAGCAGCGCTCTGATTGCAGGGTTCCTGCAGGTTTCGACAACTCAAATTTAAGACCACTTTGAATAGAATCTAAGAGCTATTTCACGGCAAGAAAGTATGAAGGAAAATTGTAATGAAAGAAGAAATACGTCCCATAATTACTTACAAAGTAAATGTATTCATGTTCAACATAAGAACAATGACTGAACATAACATAGACCCTCCAGAAAAACGCGGGCAAAAATCCTTGATTATGCGATTAAACATGCAGGGTTTTTATGTGATTTTATGCGGTGAAATTGCGGGAAGTTGCGGAAAGTTGCGAAATATGCTAAATATGCGGGGAAAAAGAATAACATTTTTTTTAAATATTGGGCTGTGTCTTATTTATTCTCTCTCACACACAACCTGCCACTAACGTTAAACCCCTTTACTATTCAATTAAACACATTCAATGTTTATTTACTGTAAAAGCAATTGGGCTATTTTAATCTCACACCCCCCCCCCCCACACACACACACACATCCTTCTCCGCCTCATTCTGTTTTCATTTACTCGTTCGTTATCTGATCAGCTTCAATCTTGTAGGCTACTCACTTCGTTTCTTGTAGCCCTCTAAAGGGTTTTGGAGGTTGATGCCTCGGTGAACGTGAGTCGTTTGTCTTTCTTGTCCGCAGCAGCAGAAAGCATTTTCGAATGTTTGAATGAATCTAAGTGGGTCGTCACGTCGATTTTCTCTTATGCTCCAACACACAGTTGCACGGGGTGCAGAATAGTTTCCCCCCCAACTTTTTGCCCGGTCTTTAGTAGAAATGTTCGTCGGTAAATGAGATGGATTAGATTTTTTCATCTTGGTGTTTTCTCTATCGTGTGAGCTCCACACGTTCACTCTATACAGTGTTGTTTACATTCTGTGATGCGCGAGCTGATGACGTCACGTCAAGACGAGTTCACTTTTTTTTTCTTAACTTTGTGTGGAAAAATGCGGGGATTATGCGGCCTTTTGATAAATATGCGGCCTTTTAAAAATCTGTGCCATTTTGCTGATTATGCGGTAAATTCTGCGATCGCAGAATCGCGTTTTTCTGGAGGGTCTAATAACAGCATAACAGTACAGAACTGTGTTAGCCAAAAAGTGTGTATGTGTGTGTGTCTCTGTGTGCTTGTGTGTGTGTTCGGGCTGTGCAATTAATCGTATTTTAATCGCAACTACGATTTTGGCCTGCCACAATCACAAAAACAACATAATCGAAAAAAACTATTATTTAGCTTTGCTAGGTTGTGACAGTGACAACATATTTAACACTAGAACCGCCAACGGGTAAATTTTACCCGCAGCTGTTTTTTTATTGTATGTAACCTTTTTTCCATAACATATTAAAGTCTCCCAGTCCGTGACTTTTCCTGAAAGTGTGTTATGTAGCACCCTCTGATCTCGGATTACGGAGCTCACGTTGAGGACGTAATGCATGTGTGCAGGTTACGTGCCAGTTGAATAAAGATGGACACTCGTAATGAGAGAAGTAGTCCGCGTCGTCTGTTTATGTAGACAATTATATGTTCATAGAACAGAACATTACAGATAGATCGATAGATAGTTATAGATAGATAGAGAGAGGTAGAGAGATTTGTACCTAAACAAAACACAAGTCTAACACCAAGCGTTTAAATCAGCACTTGTAGCGATATTTTATACTTCATGCTATCTGCACAAACTATGTCATATGAAAAGCTGAGAGTCCACAGATTCTATTGGTATAAGTTTCATCCCTTTGCGATCAAAACTCACTGTTCTGTATGATAAATAAAATAACATTGTACCTTGCAAATCAATAGCGGGTACATTTCACCCGTTGGCGGTTTTAGGTATACAGCTGTGTGTGTTTGTGTGTGTGTGTGTGTGTGTGTGTGTGCGGCAGTTCTAGTGTTAATCTAATTAATTTAAGTCTAATTTATATTTATTTATCATATTTATATATGTTTAGTAGCTTGTGGAAGTGCGCTCCAAAATATTTGTGGATCTTGTTTATTGGTATTTATTATTTTGATATTATTTATTTAAATATATCATTTATTTAATTAATTTTTGTATTGCTTTTTCAGTTGAATTATACGTTCAGGGTAATCAACAGTTAAAAAGATAATGTTCAAATTATTATTTGTTTTAAAGTTCAAAAAATGGATGTTTTCAAAGTCAATGAATAATCGTATTTAATAATCGTGATATCAAGTATTGACCAAAAATAATCGTGATTATGATTTTTGCCATAATCGAGCTGTGTGTGTGTGTGTGTGTGTGTGTGTGTGTGTGTGTGTGTGTGTGTGTGTGTGTGTGTGTGTGTGTGTGTGTGTGTGTGTGTGTGTGTGTGTGTGTGTGTGTGTGTGTGTGTGTGTGTGTGTGTGTGTGTGTGTGTGTGTGTGTGTGTGTGTGTGTGTGGCTACGGTATTTAGCATCTACAGCACCTCCGCTTTTAGGGTTGACGCAGACCCAAACGTCGCCCAGAGGTCCCCCGGTGTTGTTGCGGGAGCTGCTGCACTAGCTAACGCTAAACTAGCTAACGCTACATTAGCAAAATAAACGCTGATTTCTTTTGCAAATGGTGCGGCGGGCTTCAAACACGTTCCCCTCCACTGGTTTCAACCAAGCACTAAATTTGATGTTTTCCAACCAAATACGTTTGAACTTACACTTCCCCATATTTATTTGTAAGTAGATTCGAAGAGACATGAGTTTCTGACTGCCGCTAGCTGAAGCTTGGTTGCTAGGTTACTAGCTGGGTGTTCTCCGATAAGGGGCCGGGGGAAACAAAGTTAGTGATTACTGGTTCCATGTTGATTTATTTCAATACAAATTGTTGGGGGGAACTGAAAGGCTCTTACCGTCCTGGTTACTTTGCAGCCTGGACATTTCCCCCAAAACACATTTTAGACGCGATCGCAACACAGAAGTCCCTTTCAAATCCCATCATTTGTTAGACCTTCCAAATCATATTTAAGACCTTTCTTATTTTTTTGGTCATATTTAAGACCTTTTTAAGGCTTTAAATTCAGATTATCAAATTTAAGACTTTTTAAGACACCGCGGAATCCTGTGATTGGCTCACCTGCAGCAGCTTTGTCTACGTAGTGCAGCTCGTTGTAGAACAGGCTCTTCGTCGGGTATTTCTCTCGCACCACGTTGGCGATGTAATGCAGCAGCGTCTGCTTCCTGTCTGTGGACTTGGTCTCCAGCAGCTGGAACACACACACATAACACTCAGATACACTGTGTGTGTGTGTGTGTGTGTGTGTGTGTGTGTGTGTGTGTGTGTGTGTGTGTGTGTGTGTGTGTGTGTGTGTGTGTGTGTGTGTGTGTGTGTGTGTGTGTGTGTGTGTGTGTGTGTGTGTGTGTGTGTGTGTGTGTGTGTGTGTGTGTGTGTGTGTGTGTGTGTGTGTGTGTGTGTGTGTGTGTTACCAGGTCTAAGCTCTGCAGTTTGAATCCGTAAACAGCTCCTCTCTTGCTGCTATTCATATAGTTCCCCAGAGCCAAGATGATCTACACACTCATTCATTATGAAAAGGATTATACAAACACACATTCATTATATACAGATTGTATACACACACATTCATTATATGACATATAGTATACACACACCACCAGTATGCCACACACTGTGTATTTAACGCAGTATAAAGTGTGTATCTCTATAAACTCAGACTGACCTCCAGGATCTTCTTGAGCTTCTGAGAGGATTTGATAGAAACTGAAGCAGCGATGATGGCGTGGAGTTGCTGAGGAAACACAAGAGAGAGAGAGATCAGTTTAGCTGTGTTTCTACCTGTCTGTCTGTCTCACTGGGGTTCGAATCTGTCCGTCTAACCTGTCTGTCTGTAAGCTGTCTGTCTGTAACCTGTCTTTCTGTAACTTGTCTGTC
This sequence comes from Notothenia rossii, assembly GCF_949606895.1. NCBI lineage: Eukaryota > Metazoa > Chordata > Actinopteri > Perciformes > Nototheniidae > Notothenia > Notothenia rossii. The sequence continues at coordinate 44,953 of NC_136901.1, read as the reverse complement.
TGTCTCACTGGGGTTAGAATCTGTCTGTCTGTAACCTGTCTATCTGCCTGTAACCTGTTGCCTGTAACCTGTCTGTATGTAACCTGTCTGTCTGTAACCTCTCACCGGCGTCAGCATCTGCAGATTGTCGCTGAAGTTGCCCATGAAGGTGAGGATGGTCATGCGTTGGTTGAGCCTCTCGATGCGGCTAAACTGCATCATGAACCTGTCTTCATCGCTCAGAGCCTCCAGAGGTTTTCTGTCTCTCTCGTATTGACGGAGCAGCTTCACCTCGGCCTCCGTGGGCAGGAAACGCATCAGGCATTCAACGAAGTCCACTCTCACCGTCCGGAGGTCGAACCTGAGGACATATAGAGGGACTGCAGTCAGCCGACAGCCAGCCGACAGCCAGCCGACAGCCGGCCGACAGTCAGCCGACAGCCAGCCGACAATCAGCAAACATCCAGCCGACAATCACACCCAGCCAACAGTCAGCCAACATCCAGCCAACATCAAGCTGACATCCAACTAACATCTAGCCAACATCAAGCTGACATCCAGCCAACATCCAGCCGACATCCAGCAAACATTCAGCCAACATCCAGCAAATATCCGGCCGACATTCAACCAACATCCAGCCAACATCCAGCCAACAGTCAGCAAAGATCCAGCCGACATTCAGCCAAAATCCAGCTGACATCCAGCCAAAATCCAGCAAACATCCAATCGACATCCAGCCATCACTTAGCCAACCTCTGGCAGACAGTCAGCCAACATTCATCTAACAACCAGCCAACATTCAGCCAACATCCAGCCGACAGCCAGCTGACAGTCAACCGACAGTCCGCCAACATCCAGCCAACATCCAGCCAACATCCAGCCGACAGCCAGCTGACATCCAGCTGACATCCAACCGACAGTGAGCCGACAATCTAGAGATTTCACTTAGTGCTGTTGTTGTCTTACGTGTGGATGGCGCGACAGATAACCTCTGACCCCTGACCCGCCTTCCTCAGAGTGATGGCCAAGTTTTTAGACCGGTTGGCATCCAGCAGAGAAACTTTGGACGGAGCTTTCTGAGGAAGTTTCTGTCTGGAAAGAGTCAAGTCCACCGCCGGACCCTGAGCCTTCGTCTTAAACAGCTCCTCAAACTCCTCCACGTTAATGTCCTGAGAGAGAGACAGGTACATAGAGACAGTCAGGTACAGAGAGACAGACAGAGAGACAGAAAGGTATTATAATGTCTGTCTGTTACCCCAAGGATGGTCTCGTCGTCGATGTCGTTGAAGACGGTCCCGTTGATCTGGCTCGGCTTCAGAGCCACCCAGTTCAACACCGGCATCCGGAACTTGGTCTGGATTGGCTTCTTTATCTTCACCGCTGCACGCAGAGAGACAGGTGAGCAGAAAGACAGGTGAGCGGAGAGACAGGTGAGCAGGGAGACAGGTGAGCAGAGAGACAGCTGAGCAGGGAGACAGGTGAGCAGGGAGACAGGTGAGCAGAGAGTCAGGTGAGCAGTGGGACAGGTGAGCAGAGAGACAGGTGAGCAGGGAGACAGGTGAGCAGGGAGACAGGTGAGCAGGTAGACAGGTGAGCAGAGAGACAGAGAGAGACAGGTGAGCAGAGAGACAGGTGAGCAGGGAGACAGGTGAGCAGAGAGTCAGGTGAGCAGTGGGACAGGTGAGCAGAGAGACAGGTGAGCAGGGAGACAGGTGAGCAGGGAGACAGGTGAGCAGGTAGACAGGTGAGCAGAGAGACAGGTGAGCAGAGAGACAGGTGAGCAGAGGGACAGGTGAGCAGGGAGACAGGTGAGCAGGGAGACATGTGAGCAGGGAGACATGTGAGCAGAGAGACAGGTGAGCAGAGAGACAGGTGAGCAGAGAGACAGATGAGCAAGGAGACAGGTGAGCAGAGGCAGGTATCCAGGTTAACCATAAGATAAAAGAGGTTAAAAGTGAGGGATGTTTAAAGATTGTAAAACATACAGAATAACTTGAGAGGACCCTCTGTCAGCAGAAGAGAGAAAAACAACACAAATAAAACACAAACATCTTCTAAACCCCCCAGCTGTTATAGAAAACACATGTTTTTATATAAATTATATACACATCTGTCCCACAATACATACATATATATAAATGTGTTTTTACCTGCGAGTCCGGAGTTAAAGATGACAGTGGGTCCGGAGCCCGGGAGAGGGGGAGCGCAAGGGGGAGGGGGGGGGCAGGATGAAAGTTCACTGGTCCGACAGGGAGGGGGGGGGGGGAGGTGGTGGAGGGGGGGGAGGAGGGGCAGGAAACGACCCATTGGAAACTGAAAGGTTAAACAGGAGACTAGATTACTTTCTCTTTATGATTGAAGACCAATCCAGCGCTCTGATTGGTGGAGGTGAAACTGACCTGTGCCTGGCATTGGTGGAGGAGGTGGGGGAGGGGGCGGGGCAAGCATCCCCGTAGCTCCGCCCATCCCTGGAGCTATGCTGTGATACGCTACGGTCTCTGGACTGGGAAGATCAATCATTGGTTGGTTATGAGCGATAAACTATATAAATCACATTCAAAGAAAGTAGCTCACAGGACCGCTCAGCTAAAGGCGGCTCATTTAGACTCTTGTTATCAACCTCCGTTTCTAAATCCACCAGTAGAACAAAACAACTCTTCAGCTCGTGTTAACAACAGACCTTATTTCAGGAGAACATCCAGAAATAGATTCAGAGAACCATTGACCTCCAGGTAGCCTCTCACCTTGGGGACAGGTTAGGACAGGGTGGAGGTGAGGGGGAGGCAGAGTCCCCGACCCCCCCGTCTCCCTCTCCTCTCGGGGGCTGTGGAGCTCCTGGTCCTCCGGCTTGCTGAGCCTCCTGAGCCTGGCGCTCCAAACGACTCTGTCTCCGGATCGTCTGGTCCTTCTCCCGCACGATCCGCCGCAGCGTGTGCACCTGAGAGTTACTGCTGGCGTACACGTCCTGTTCACAGACAGTTAACGGATTAACAGACAGCATGTTAACAGTTAACAGATAGTTAACGGTTAACATACAGCATGTTAACAGTTAACAGATAGTTAACGGTTAACAGACAGCATGTTAACGGTTAACAGACAGCATGTTAACGGGTTAACAGACAGCATGTTAACGGTTAACAGACAGCATGTTAACGGTTAACAGCATGTTAACGGGTTAACAAACAGCATGTTAACAGTTAGCAGATAGTTAACGGTTAACAGACAGTTAACGGTTAACAGACTGTTAACGGGTTAACAGACAGCATGTTAACGGCTAACAGATAGTTAACGGTTAACAGCAAGTTAACGGTTAACAGCAAGTTAACGGTTAACAGCAAGTTAACGGTTAACAGCATGTTAACGGGTTAACTAACAGCATGTTAACGGGTTAACAGACAGCATGTTAACGGTTAACGGCATGTTAACAAACAGCATGTTAACGGTTAACAGACAGCATGTTAACGGGTTAACAGACAGCATGTTAACGGTTAACGGCATGTTAACAAACAGCATGTTAACGGGTTAACAGACAGCATGTTAACGGTTAACAGACAGCTAACGGTTAACAGCATGTTAACGGTTAACAGACAGCATGTTAATGGTTAACAGCATGTTAACGGTTAACAGCATGTTAACGGTTAACAGCATGTTAACGGTTAACAGACAGCATGTTAACGGTTAACAACATGTTAACGGTTAACAGACAGCATGTTAACGGCTAACAGATGGTTAACGGTTAACAGCAAGTTAACGGTTAACAGCATGTTAACGGGCTAACAAACAGCATGTTAACGGGTTAACAGACAGCATGTCAACGGTTAACAGACAGTTAACGGTTAACAGACAGTTAACGGGTTAACAAACAGCATGTTAACGGTTAACATACAGTTAATGGGTTAACAGACCATGGGTTAACCACACTCTATAAAGCTCCACAGTTAATAGAAATTATTATTAAACATGATAAATCTTTCTAAAGGTTCTGACCCGGATCTGGTCCAGCTCCTTGTTGGTCTGCATCAGCTGCTTCTCCAGCTCCACGATCTTCAGCATCGCCTCGTTCTCCACGTCCAGCACCCGGGCAGACATCTTAGAGATGGACATTGAGACAGACAGGTCAGATAGACAGGTAAGAGACACATAGAGACAGACAGGAATAGACCGCGGGGGCAATGTCTATCTGTCTCACCGTGCCCAGGTTCTCCTCCAGTTCCTCCACCCTCTCCAGAGCAGCAGTCTTGGTCTCTGCGTCTTCCAGCAGCGTCCCAACGTCAAACACGTTGTCCAGGTACGCCTGAATCTGAACCTGCAGCCGGTCGCTCTCCGTGTGCTTCAGCCTCTGAGGGAGACAGGTGGGGGGGGGGGGCAGGTGGGGTTAGTGCAGGGAGACAGGTGGGGTTAGGGCAGGGAGAAAGGCGTGTGATGTGATGTGACGTCTTACAAGCGTGTGATTGGCTGACAGAGGGTCATGTGTTTACCTCCAGGTGCTCGTCCAGGTTGAGTTTGGTGAAGTCGTACTGCAGGTGGACTCTGAAGTTCATATCCTCCACCGAGTGAACCACGATGTTGATGAACTGCATGCAGGCCACCTGAGAGACCGGTAACAACAACACACTGTTACTTAGCAACCAATGTTCAAAGTATTATCATCTAACACACACTGTCCTCAGCTACCAGTTATTACAGTATGATGTTTTTACCACCAGGAGACCTGCAGGTCAACATGAAGGGTGTGAGTTACCTGAACAAAGTTCAAACTGTTTAAATTCTCCATACCAGAAAGTCGATGTTGTCGTCTTCATTCTTAAAATGTTCCATCAACTTTTCAAAACGCATCGACTCTGAACACACCTGCAACACATAGATCAATCAATCAGTCAACCAACCGACCGACCAACCAACCAACCGACCAATCAACCAACCAACCAACCAACCAACCAACCAACCAATCAACCACCCAACCAGCCCATGAGACATTTATTATGTGTGTGTGGTTTCTTTACAGTTTTGAAGTTGTCGAAGGCCGACAGGATGATCTCATGTCCTCCTCTGACTAAACATACTGCCGCCAGCAACTCCAACACCAGAGCCTTTGTCCTGACGACGAGAGTCAGGTGAGAGACAGACAGTTAAAACGTTTATATATTCACTAAAGACATAAGCAGAACACAGTAAAGTAGTTATGCAGTGGACCCCTGGTGTGTGTGTGTGTGTACCTGGGGTTTCTGTTGTTGAGGCTGAGGGCGATTTCGTTGACGGCGTGAGGGTGAGACATCACCATGTTGAATCCGTACTGGGGACACAGGAATAATTACAGTATATACATAGTATATAAATATCTTTATAAAACGGACAAGTCAAATCAAGCAATCTGATTGTTTCTTAGCCGTGATATAATGAGCGTATATCACGGGTAGAATTGTAGTTACTTTTCACAACAAGTCAATATCCCTCCGCGTCTGAGAAAAGCTACAACCGTTACAGCTGTTACATTACGTCCGTTACGAAACTAACTATCTAACAAAGCTTAAGATGGAAACATTTAAGGGATAATGTGCAGCAAGGACTTATTGACCGTTGTTAAGGACGCTCACATCTGCAGAAAGAAGTCCGGTCGATTGAACTCTGTACAGTTGGGCTGAAAAGCAAACTGCATGTAGTTTGTTTCAAAGAAAAAAGTGCAGAAACCCTCCTTTTTACGCAACGGTCCACACATAGATATCAAACGGCAAAACATATTCAGTTGCCAGTTCCTTTGGCATTAGGGCAGGGATATCTAGATACTTTCCAAGGTTTGACATCATGAATAGTGCTACTTTTAAAGCAAGCAACGATGTTTTCAAATCTGTAATCAAAAAGGTCCACAAAAACGTTTGGCGTTGCTTCGTAGTTCAAACAGTAACAACAAACTATTTTTGATCTGCCTGTTGGGTGCCGCCTTGCTGCACATTATCCCTTACTAGCCTTCGACCTCCGGGGTGGCCTTACTATGGAGGAGTGGATTGAGAAGTGCCTATCTCCAGAAAAAAAAGCACCTAAACGACGACATGCAGAGCTACGTGAAGAGCAGGTAGACCAACTGGAAAAGTACCACCATTCAAAAGCTTTCTGATGCGGGTCTTGAAACAAAGCAGAGAAGTGATGACCGTTAGTGGCCACAGGTGCGAAAGCTCTCTCCAGAGCTACTGGAAGCCCAATCTCGGGGACCGGAGAAAGTGGGGAAATATTCTCGCCACGCCAAGCAACAGCCAATGAACAGGGGTGCCCACATTTTTGTTGGCTGTTGAGCTACTTTTGAAATGACCAGCTCACCGAGGTCTACCAACCAAAACTAAAATCCCAAATTGCAAGGGTTGCTGAACAACACATTTTATTTATACATGGGATAACTACAACAGGGCTGCAACAAACGACTCATTTGATAATCGATGAATCTATCGATTAATGAAACGATTAATCGACTATTCGGACTATTATGACTTGCACAATTTCTCAAACGCTCTTATTTAGCCATCAACTTTTAGATTTAGCTTGAGGTTGTTTTAGGTATGTGGAAACTAACAATGAAGACAATAAAGATGAATACTTGATTCTAAAATACATATATTATTAAATTAACTAAACACATTTTGAACAAAATTAACATTGCTTTTTATTAATTAAATAAATAATATTTCACATCAAAAGAAACAACCATGTTTTAACAAATGGTATTAAATAATGTGATGACAGAACTGTAAACAGAATAGCTGAAACTTTAACAAAATAAAGAGTAACTCTGTTACCTCTAATCATTAACCCATGTTTGTATAATTGAGTTAACTTCGTGTGTTGCTGACGTGGAAACGTTACTCGTGGATGGGGCTACAGAGCTACTAGAAAGACAGTCGAACCCGGTGCATTCCTCCGTCTGGATGTGGAGCACTTTGCTAAATGTTTAGACAAATTGCTCGTGCCCTTACATGCTAAACTCTCTTGGCAACGAGCATTGTCCACCTCAAGACGGGTAACATTTAACCACACCTTGGAGCGCTTCTCTCCGCCATCCCCGCCGTGTGTTGCTGCATGTAACAGCTGAGTGTGTGTAAACTGCCCCGCCCCCTCGCACACAGACGGAGAGAGAGATCTGGTCTGGATTGGAAAGATCGAAAATACATCATAAACGCATTTGTTGGTCTTTTTGCATGTTAGAAACGAGTTGGCGACACTAAGACTAAGAGATAATGTTTGCGTAGCAATAATACATGACCTTTCTCTTTCTCAACTCGCTACTCGGAGGGAAGTCGCTGTCATATGCCTTGTGAACACTCCGATAATGCCTCTCCACGTTACCTTTCTTGCTTGCTTTACAAATAAGGCAAATAACCTTTGAATGTGACAATACAAACAAATATTCTTCCTCCCATTCTGGTTGCAGTGGTATGTCTTTAGCTTCTTGCTCGGTCCCTCACTCATTTTGTCGTTTGTCTCTTTAACTTAAATTTGAATTTTCCCGGGACTTGACTGATTTTGTATCGCTTTGCATTCTGGGTTAACAGACTGGAAAACGATAGGTTGCTTTTTCTGTCAATCAAGTAAACTCCTGAATTAAAGGTGGGGTAGGTAAGTTTCAGAAACCGGCTCAAATGCACTAACATGTGAAAGTACACAGCCAAAAAGGACCGCCCCTTCCTTCAGACTTCCTTACAGAGCACCTCCTCCGCGAGAGCAGGCTGCAGTAACGTTACATATCAGGCAAAGCTAAACACATCTAGGTTAGCAATACTACACAGCCAAAGCAACTCCGATATTGACTCTGGTTTGACTTCTCCTAGTTTCCACTTTCTTTTTGTTCTTAATTTGCTCCGTTACATTTTTCTTTTGCGACCAGTAGACGATGTTGAACCTAACTTTGCCACTGTGAAAGTGGCCGTGTTGCTGGCGTGTCAATGAAGTACTGCTGCAATGCACGCCCAATGACGGCACGCCCAATGAGGGCACAAGATACATTTGTGCGTGCACAAGATGGAAGGCTGACAGACAGGGCGGCAATCCAATCCGTATAGCCGGGCCGGCTAAACGGATTGGTTATAGTTTTTACAGTATTTTGGGTTCCACAGATGACATTTTTCAATGGATTTTTTGTCAAAGCACTTCAGATATTCATTGCTATTCGGATGTTAAGATCATTCCATGGTATATAACAAAAAGTGTATCTCGAGCCGGTTTCTGAAACTTACCTACCCCGCCTTTAAGTGGCAGGGAGGCCAAGGGAGGAGGGATCAAAACCTGTTTTGTCTATTTTAACGGAGCTGGATTTTTTTTTTTATGAATGACTCGCGATCTACCAGCATTGCCCCCGACGTACTGGGCACCTCTGGCCCTAGAACAACCTCAACCTATTAACCACGTAAGCCATGCTACTGATGTTGGACAGGTTTTCAGTGGCTGCACAATAAACAGCAACATACACATTAATGTAAATAAATAGCCAAATAATGGATCAACGCTCTCCGTCTAATATGTTCGCTAGCTATAAGTTATGTTGCATAGCAACCACCTTGCACTATGTTTTGTGCAGAAGGCAACGGAGGGACTATTTTATTTTGAATATTTATTAATAAAAACTATTTAAATTAGAGTGTGTATTTCACTTTCATATTGCCACACTAGGTAACCGTTTTATAAAAGCAATAGCTCACTTCGGGCCGTAATATATGGTTGAGGGTGCTTCGCGTCGGGCCGAACCACACCCCTTAACTGTGATAGAATGACCATATTCCACAGCCTGTCGTGAGCTATTGCTTAAATATATATACTATGAGTATGCTAGTACCTGGTAGTTCATGACGGCTCTCAGACACATGACACAAACGTGTACGTCGTCTTTCTTGCAGACGAGTCTTGAGTTCTTCAGAGTCCGGCGACTGGGCAGCGTGTTGGAGCGAGTCACCATCGCAGAGCTGCAGAACACATGTTGTTAAAGTCTTTATTATCTGTTTCCTATCCTTTGAGAGACTGTTTTCAGTGTCTATGGGTCTCTCTGGGTGTCTCTGAGTGTCCCTGAGTGTCTCTGGGTGTCTATGTGTGTCTCTGAGTGTCTCCGGTGTCCCTGAGTGTCTCTGGTGTCTCTGGGTGTCTCTGAGTGTCTCTGACTGTCTCTGGGTGTCTCTGACTGTCTCTGGGTGTCTCTGAGTTTCTTGGGTGTCTCTGGGTGTCTCTTGGTGTCCCTGGGTGTCTCTGGTGTCTCTGAGTTTCACTGGATGTCTTGGGTGTCTTTGTGTGTCTCTGGGTGTCTCTTGGTGTCTCTGAGTGTCACTGGATGTCTCTGGTGTCTCTGGGTGTCTATGTGTGTCTCTGAGTGTCTCAGGTGTCTCTGACTGGCTCTGGGTGTCTCTGGGTGTCTTGGGTGTCTTTGTGTGTCTCTGGGTGTCTCTGGGTGTCTCTAAGTGTCTCAGGTGTCTCTCTGTGTCTCTCAGAGTCTCTTATGTCTCAGTGTCTCTTAGGTGTCTCTCAGGAGTGTCTCTCAGGTGTCTCTCAGGTGTCTCCAGTGTCTCTCTGATGTCTCTCTGGTGTCTCTCAGTGTTTCTCAGGTGTCTCTCAGTGTATCTCAGGTGTCTCCAGTGTCTCTCAGTGTCTCCGGTTCTCTCACCTGATGGAGTGTCGGGCAGCTCTCGGTCCGGAGGAGGAGGGCGAGGGGAGGCCAGCGTCTCCGTGGAGATCCTCGATGGAGCGGCTCCAGGGCGAGTCGATGGAGGACGCCTCGCCTCCAACCTCCACCTGCTCCCCATCAAACCTACAACAGAACCACAGTCAGGTTCTTCTTCAGTGTCAAACCTGCCAACAACAGAACCAGAATCAGCGGGTTCTCCTCATACAAGCTAAACCTACTGCGTTCACCACATGAAGACGGTCAGGTTGAAACACTTGGTCCGTCTGTTCAATCAGTTTTATAAAGACACTTGGTTCTTTAAAGACAGGAATGTTAAAGCACT
>NC_136901.1:12500-30000 GCF_949606895.1 Notothenia rossii | reverse complement strand
TGTGTGTGTGTGTGTGTGTGTGTGTGTGTGTGTGTGTGTGTGTGTCGCGTGTCGCAGATCAGCCGGTTAATCCTCCCCCCTCCCCCACAGGAAGAAAGAGAGCCCCCCCACACAGCTGCAGTCTTTGTCTCTCTGCCCCCCCACCGGCCACAAGCCCCGCCCACAGATGATTACAAATAAACACACACATATACATTTACTGTATACCTAAATATATGTGTGTGTGTTTATCATCATGTATTTGTACATGTTTCACACACACACACACACACACACACACACACACACACACACACACACACACACACACACACACACACACACACACACACACACACACACACACACACGCGCGCACACACACACACACAGTCTGATGGTCTCTAACAGTTTCAGCACCACGGAAAGAGACAGAGGAGGAGTTATACAAACGTATAAATACTGTACATATACTGTATATATTGGAGTGTGTGTGTGTGTGTACCACTTTGCTGTTTTTTTAAATATACATTCAAATATATTTTCAATTAAACCATTAAAGCTGATATAAGACTCTGAGTTTATCATGGTCCCTAATGCTCGATATTAATAAAGATAATAATAAAAACAAAAACAACAAAATGAAAGCGGTTTAATTCCTTCAAACCTTAATAGGCTCACTTTTGATATAAATGTTTTAATGACTCGTATTTGATCATGTTTTACTGCTGGTTTACTGCAGCCCTTCAGTCTGTTGGTGAATCAATCAATCAATCAATCAATCAATGCATTGAATTTAATTTGGACAACCTTCATTTTTATCCCCGTACAACCGGAACACTGTCCAGCCTAAATGTAGTTTAAATATCTATGTTTTAAATCTGCTGACTCATTTTTAGATATCACATTATAATTAAAGGCATGTTGTCAGCTGTTGCCCATTTGTCACGTGATCTGTTTGTCAGCTGTTACTTGTGAGCGTTGATTACATGCTCCCTATTTAAATGCGAACACTGAGGCGCCACTTCCTTTCGACCGAGCAGCGGGCCGGTGAGCAGGTGAGCCGGTGAGCATAAAAGAGTGCCATAAAACGTCACTAATTCAAAGCGTTCTACGAGCACGGTTGTTTTTGAGGTGCTGAATGTGGTTGTTTGGACGCTTGTTTGTTGTGGAAACCTCGGTTGTTTGGGCATGGGATTCAACTTGTATTAACGCTGGTCTATGTACTCTTTGGAATATCTCGGGCTGACCTTGGACCAGCCCCTAGTTTATGGTGGTCGACAATTCAATTCAAAACCTTTATTTATTCAGGTGAAAACCCATTGAGATCATTGACCTCTTTTTCAATGGTGACCTGCTGCAAGTAGGTTCCAACATGAATACAAACATGACAGAAAAACAAAGAGGACATCATATGGCATATTTACATTGACTACAGTTTGTACAGATGTAGCGATTCATTTCAGACAGTTTGAAACGCGAGGGCCGTGATTGGTACGTGATCTGCCCTCGCTCAAGGGAAAACCTCCAGCTTGACTTGAGACCGCCCCCGTGATAGATAAATGTAATTATAATGAATCCAGCTGCAATGGATCATTGATCCACCAGGAGGTGCAGTGGGGTTCCACACTGGAGCTCATGTGAAATAAAGTCAGATACAGTATGCTGGATGTACAGCGGAACTTTGTTAAGATCCATATGTCACGGATATCATACTACTGTGCTAAATAAGACACATGTAATCATTTACAAAACATCACCATGTTGTTATTTAACAAAATAATTTTGTTGTTCGAAAAAAACGAACGGGAGGAAATGCAGCCCGGCTCTCGATTTTTAATCCTAATTTAATCATCATCTTCACCACGATCATTTATGTTTATGTTCGCCGAAATGAAATCACTGACACATATGAATATACTGTATTCAACTTCATTAAAACGTTATTAACGTGCATAAACTCAGTAATTCACTAAAAGTATGTATATTTTAATGGAGTTTCGTCGGTCGATCAGGATCCCAAAGCGTGGCGGAGGGATCCTCATCTGGATGAAGGGTGTTATTTTCCCCATAAAGAACAAGTCGCTGCAAATTATCCCGCTTATTACACGGCCACATTCTCAACAAAGTAACGACATGACTCCCAATATTAATTGAAATGCTTTTATGGATTTAGAAAATGTTTTTATTGATTTAAAAAACAGTTGTATATATTGATTTAAATTGACATGCATCCGCTAAGAAAAATAGTCCGTTGTTACCGTTTTTTTAAGCATTTATTTTAAATTGTGGAGCAGTCAGTTTATAATTTTGGCAGCACTGTTGAGCATTTTGAAAATGTATTTTCAGGCCTCTGTGCAAGGCTTAGTCTTTTTATCTGTATAGCCACATGGTGTAAAGTAACTAAATTCATAAACTCAACAAGTACTATACTTGGGCACAATTTTGAGATACTTGTACTTTATTTAAGTATTTCAATGTTTTGCTACTTTGGTCTTCTACTCCTCTACAGTTCAGAGGTACATGGTGTACTTTGACTCCACTCCATGTATTTAATACCTTTAGTTACTTCTCAGATGTGGATGAATGATGTGAAATCTAATCAAGTGTTAAATCAGACTTCAGTTCCACCTGGAGTAAATCCACCAGCTACCCTGCAGTATACAAAGTCATTCAGACTAGCTGCACCTTTACCAGCTTTGAGAACACTTTCATGATCAATCATTATAAAACATATCATATATATTATTCTGAAATGGACCAATCTGCACAACGACTACTTTTACTGTCTTTCACTATATTTTGATGAGAATACTTTTCTACTTTCACTTGAGGAACATTTTGAATGCAGGACTTTTACTGTGACAGAGTATTCCTACACTCTGGTGCTTCTACTTTTACTCAAGAACAAGATCTGAGTGCTTCTACTTTTACTCAAGTACAAGACCTGAGTACTTCTACTTTTACTCAAGTACAAGACCTGAGTACTTCTACTTTTACTCAAGTACAAGATCTGAGTGCTTCTACTTTTACTCAAGTACAAGATCTGAGTACTTCTACTTTTACTCAAGTACAAGACCTGAGTACTTCTACTTTTACTCAAGTACAAGATCTGAGTGCTTCTACTTTTACTCAAGTACAAGATCTGAGTACTTCTACTTTTACTCAAGTACAAGGTCTGAGTGCTTCTACTTTTACTCAAGTACAAGACCTGAGTACTTCTACTTTTACTCAAGTACAAGACCCGAGTACTTCTACTTTTACTCTAGTACAAGATCTGTGTGCTTCTACTTTTACTCAAGTACAAGATTTGAGTACTTCTACTTTTACTCAAGTACAAGATTTGAGTACTTCTACTTTTACTCTAGTACAAGATCTGAGTACTTCTACTTTTACTCAAGTACAAGACCCGAGTACTTCTACTTTTACTCTAGTACAAGATCTGAGTACTTCTACTTTTACTCAAGTACAAGACCCGAGTGCTTCTACTTTTACTCAAGTACAAGACCTGAGTACTTCTACTTTTACTCTAGTACAAGATCTGTGTGCTTCTACTTTTACTCAAGTACAAGACCTGAGTGCTTCTACTTTTACTCTAGTACAAGATCTGTGTGCTTCTACTTTTAATCAAGTACAAGATCTGAGTACTTCTACTTTTACTCAAGTATAAGACCTGAGTACTTCTACTTTTACTCAAGTACAAGATCTGAGTAGGCTACTTCTACTTTTACTCAAGTACAATATATATATATACTTATACCACCTCTGTTTATAGCCTATGAAAAAAACTATTCTAAATAGAAGGCTGAAGCTAACGTTACCAGATAGTGACAATGTATGCTAGCTAGCTAGCTAGCTAGCTAGCTCAACGATTCCTTAAATAATATTGCCACAGAAAAACTTTTCAGTTCACATCACGCTCTGCCGCCCCGACAGGGAGCTCTACTCTGAACACCTGAACGGCCCGTTCTAACAGCTGTTCACCAGCGGTCCAGTCTGTGCCACAGTGACTCCGGACGCACAGTTAATATTAACGAACGCACCCGTAGGTAATGTAGCTGCTGAAGCTAGACCATCATGTCGGAGCAGCAGAGCTTATTATACATCCATGAGCAGAGCCGACAGGCAGGAAGACTCGAGCACACAGCTCGCACTTCATTATAATATATAAAAAAAGAACACCATGCGTGTCATGATGGCACAAAACAGCTCACGGCCGCAGATTACTCCGGGTCCCAGCCCCCCCCATACCCCAACAATATTTGTATTGCAGATCTACATGAATCACACAAACGACTTATTTTGGATTCAAAACGGCGAATTTCGCCGAAAGGTGACAAGTTTGCATCACTGAACATCGACAGAGCACAACTGAAACATAACATCTGAAACGATGTAACAACATAATACACTTGTGTGGGATGTGAGGAGTGAGGGACACGGCTTAGAACGGGCGTGTCGCCTGGCAGGACAGGAGAGTGTGTGCACCAGTCTGCCTTGATCTATGAATTCATGTCCGTGACACTCACTGCTGCCCACAGCTGTTTCATAGAAGGAAATTCCTTCACTTCATGAAAGTGTTTTAACCACACACACCTGACGGGTGTTATTTTCCCCATAAGGAACAAGTACAAAGTAGCAAATTATCCCGCTTATTACACGGCCACATTCTCAACAAAGTAACGACATGACTCCCAATATTAATTGAAATGCTTTTATGGATTTAGAAAATGTTTTTATTGATTTAAAAAATAGTTGTATGTATTGATTTAAAAAATAGTTGTATTGATTTAAATTGACATGCATCCGCTAAGAAAAATAGTCCGTTGTTACAGTTTTTTAAACAGTCTGAATGAAATGGCAGCTCTCAGCTGTGTATTTACACAACTAATGGCCCATCAACCACAGCTCTCTCCCCCCCTCCCCCCTGATCTTTCTTCTCCAGCAGCTAAATTAACGGTAGGTTACTCTGAGTGACAAGCTTACAGTTAGACACAACACTGTCATTGCAAGTGACCCTCAGTTAGTTGACTTTTATGTTCAACTGCTAAATTCGTTACTGATAAAAAAGGCCTTCTACTGTACCTAATTACCTTAACACTAGAACCGCCAGAGGTTTTTGTATAGGCCTACCTAAACCCGTCAAATCCCGCTATTAGAATGCAATTTTTAACAACATAGGGTGCTACATAACACACTTTCAGGAAAAGTCACGGACTGGGAGACTTTAATATTTTATTGAAAAAAAGTGACATTGCACACACACAACACACATCACACAAATGTACCCGATTGGCGGTTCTAGTGTTAAATAAACTCACTAATGAATGAAACCAGTTCAATACGCATTATTCTTATTCTTATCATTCTTTATGAGCGCAGAAATAGTCTTAAAATCAGATCTGTTTTTTAAATGAAATCTGACGGCAGGCAGTTAGCTTTGATCACCTATGACAAATGCGCCGCACCTAATCGCTGGCCATTCAGCCACAGACACGGTTCGAAATGGGGGGGAGCTAGGGGGAGCTTGGCTCCCCCGAAGAGGGAGGGAGCTCCCCTGAAGGCTGACTTTGAGATAAATAGGGGGAGCCCAAAACAGTCGTGCATATTTGTGTCACACAGATTAGAAATGTTGAGTTTATGTAAATAACAGTTCTTGAAATAAATAATAGTTATTGTTCATTACAGTTTCTGAATATTTGTTTTATATTTGTGAATATGTCTGGGTGTTGCCATCTGTACGTGTAGGCGCTGCATTCTTACTGACGTTGCTATGGTTATGGCGGTGATGCCGGCGCGGTATTTGAAATGTTCATATTGATATTTTTTTAACTCTGGCTTTGTAATAAAAAAATATGGCAAAACGAAAACAGCCAAGCGTCACAGCTTTTGGAATTACAAGCAAAGAAGCGAAGGAGTCTAAAAATGACAACGTGAATGGAAAACAACTTTTAGTTTGCCGGCTGTAAGCGGCGTTAGGGTCGAGCTTGACAGCTCCACACCGAGGGAGAGGCCTGCCGATGCAGAGCCTGAAGAGGCTTCAACAACGGCCACATCCGCCGGCAAAGTGACACCGTCTGTATTAGTAGAAGAGTGTTTTTATAGCAATTGATCGCATCCGCTCTGCTGCGCCATTCAACAGAGCGTGCGTGTGACATATTTAGTAGCAGGATGTGCTCTGAAAAATAGGGCTCCCCGAAAGCAAATGGGTAATTCGAAAACTGACAGAGCTCCCTCTATACAAATCAAACTGTAGAAGGTGTGAAAGCACCTATTGTTTTAAATAATGGTCTGAATGTGACCTGTGAGCCTTCTGAATTACCGCGGGACAGCACATTCTAAACTAAAATGTTCAATCAATAAAGTAACATCTTATCTTATCTTAATAATATCTTCATATTAATAATAATAATAAATCATACAGTATGTGTCCGAAAGGGAGCAGGACGAAGCAAACACAAAAATATACTGCATATTAAAGCAAACGATTGTAAAGGTTAAAGTATGAGCATAACAAATAAAGAAGTGTAATGTAAACATTTACATTATGATTATTTATTATATAAAGACTATATATTATTGAATTACAAGATTAGATATACTTTAGTTGATCTAAAATATTGATGTGTTCAAATGCTCTTCAAAACACAACTGAAAGTCCATGAAACTTGTCTTTCTGTATTTGTGAATGAAGCGCCATCTCCTGGTTAAAACCTGAAATTGAAAATCTGGTGACGCCCTCTTGGAAAATAGTGGGAGGGCTTAACATTCCTCTATACTGGTCTTTGGCAGGTGGTAGGCAGGAAGCTGTAAGCTGGAGTCTGAAATTCAGTGCTCCATCTGTATAGCTAGTAGCATTTACAGATACCAACAGTTTCCGATTGGATAGCATCTATCCTTGCTTTAAAAACATGTAATGGAACCAAACTGCTCAACTTCCATTCCTTTTGCAGACTGTTCCAAGTTAGAGGAGCTGCGCATCTAAAAGCTGTATTCCCTAAGACAGTCCTAGCAGTTGACACATTTAATACAACCACAGCATTCGATCTCAGGCAGTAGCCATTTACAATACACTTGGACTTCCTCTATCTGTATACAATCATTAATACATATCACTAACTCAACCCCCGGGGCATCGCTCCCACAGTTTTTGTGTCCCTCCTCTTGCAGGTTTGCAGTATCACAGGATGGGTCTGGATCATGAACCGTGACAGAGCCTGTTGAAGTGGTCCTGCTCAAAGCCCATCGTAACGTCTTTGGAGTAACAGGGAAACTGTCTGACATCATCATGGATCCTTCATTTTCATGTAAGTCAACTTTGTCATTTGTATTGTCTTTGCAGGAATTGCAGTGTGTTTTTTCTCTGCAAAAAGTTGATGTTTGATTGATTTGAAAGCATTGTTTGAAGCATTGAACGTGGTTGTTATGGGGTTGTTTGTGAACGTGGTAGTTTTTGCGGTCGTTTGAGGTGGTGAACGTGGTGGTGTTGGCGGTCGTTTGAGGTGGTGAACGTGGTTGTTTTGGCGGTCGTTTGAGGTGGTGAACGCGTTTTCTTTGGCGGTCGTTTGAGGTGCTGAACGTGGTGGTGTTGGCGGTCGTTTGAGGTGCTGAACGCGGTAGTGTTGGCGGTCGTTTGAGGTGGTGAACGCGTTTTCTTTGGCGGTCGTTTGAGGTGCTGAACGTGGTGGTGTTGGCGGTCGTTTGAGGTGGTGAACGCGTTTTCTTTGGCGGTCGTTTGAGGTGCTGAACGTGGTGGTGTTGGCGGTCGTTTGAGGTGCTGAACGCGGTAGTGTTGGCGGTTTAGCATCCTGGCTTATTTTTTGTGCACTCAGGGGCAAAAGTGAGGGTACTTTTCTGTGTGTCCATTTGGGAACCCACGTCTCCGATGTAAAGTCCTTGGATTGTACATTTGGAAAATTCAAGTCCCTAATGCTGAGTTAGTGATACACATTCATGAATGTATACATAGAGAGGAAGCCTAAGCCTATAGGAGCATAAACTAGAGGCTGGTCCAACGTCAGCCCGAGCTAAAGCTGCAAGGGGACGGACCAGCACGGTGCACGGTGTTCAACTTGTATTAACAGAGGTTTCTACATCAAATCGGTGCCAAAACTGCCTTCACCACCTCAGACCACCAAAACAACCACGTTCACCACCTCAGACCGCCAAAACCACCGCGTTCACCACCTCAAACGACCGCTGAGGTGGTCAACGTGGTGATTTTGGTGGTCTGAGGTGGTGAAGGCAGTTTTGGCGCTGGTTTGATGTGGAATCCTCTGTTAGTGCACAGTGTTCAACTTGTATTAACGCTGGTCTCTGTCCTCTTTGCAGCTTTCGCTCGGGCTGACCTTGGACCAGTCCCTTGTTTATGTTCTTGTAGGCTTGGACTTCCTCTCTATGTATACATTCATTAATGCATATCACTAACTCCCCGTTAGGGAGTTTAATTTTCCAAATGTACAATCTTAGGACTTTACATTGGAGACACGGGTGACCAAATGGAAAGACAGAAAGTTACCTTTACTTTTGCCCCTGAGGGCACTCCAAATAAGCCAGGGTGGTCTACACTTAGACTTCCTCTATACATTCATTAATACATATCACTAACTCAACCCCCGGGGCATCGCTCCCCGGAGTTTTTGTGTCCCTTCTCTTGCAGGTTTGCAGTATTACAGGATGGGTTTGGATCATGAACCGTGACAGAGCCTGTTGCCCTGGTCCATCTCAAAGCCCATCGTAACGTCGTTGGAGTGACAGGGAAACTGTCTGACATCATCATGGATCCTTCATTTTCATGTAAGTCAACTTTGTCATTTGTATTGTCTTTGCAGGAATTGCAGTGTGTTTTTTCTCTGCAAAAAGTTGATGTTTGATTGATTTGAACACATTGTTTGAAGCATTGAACGTGGTTGTTATGGGGTTGTTTGTGAACGCGGTAGTGTTGGCGGTGTAGCATCCTGGCTTATTTTTAGTGCACTCAGGGGCAAAAGTGAGGGTACTTTTCTGTCTGTCCATTTGGGAACCCACGTCTCCGATGTAAAGTCCTAGGATTGTACATTTGGAAAATTCAAGTCCCTAATGCTGAGTTAGTGATACACATTAATGAATGTATACATAGAGAGGGAGCCTAAGCCTATAGGAGCATAAATTAGAGGCTGGTCCAACGTCAGCCCGAGCTGAAGCTGCAAGGGGACGGACCAGCACGGTGCACGGTGTTCAACTTGTATTAACAGAGGTTTCTACATCAAATTGGTGCCAAAACTGCCTTCACCACCTCAGACCGCCAAAACAACCACGTTCACCACCTCAGACCGCCAAAACCACCGCGTTCACCACCTCAAACGACCGCTGAGGTGGTCAACGTGGAGATTTTGGTGGTCTGAGGTGGTGAAGGCAGTTTTGGCGCTGGTTTGATGTGGAATCCTCTGTTAGTGCACAGTGTTCAACTTGTATTAACGCTGGTCTCTGTCCTCTTTGCAGCTTTAGCTCGGGCTGACCTTGGACCAGTCCCTTGTTTATGCTCTTATAGGCTTGGACTTCCTCTCTATGTATACATTCATGAATGCATATCACTTACTTCCCGTTAGGGAGTTTAATTTTCCAAATGTATAATCTTAGGACTTTACATCGGAGACACGGGTGACCAAATGGACAGACAGACAGTTACCTTTACTTTTGCCCCTGAGGGCACTCCAAATAAGCCAGGGTGGTCTACACTTAGACTTCCTCTATACATTCATTAATACATATCACTAACTCAACCCCCGGGGCATCGCTCCCCGGAGTTTTTGTGTCCCTTCTCTTGCAGGTTTGCAGTATTACAGGATGGGTTTGGATCATGAACCGTGACAGAGCCTGTTGCCCTGGTCCATCTCGAAGCCCATCGTAACATCTTTGGAGTGACAGGGAAACTGTCTGACATCATCATGGATCCTTCATTTTCATGTAAGTCAACTTTGTCATTTGTATTGTCTTTGCAGGAATTGCAGTGTGTTTTTTCTCTGCAAAAAGTTGATGTTTGATTGATTTGAACACATTGTTTGAAGCATTGAACGTGGTTGTTATGGGGTTGTTTGTGAACGTGGTAGTTTTGGCTGTCGTTTGAGGTGGTGAAGGCGGTTGTGTTTACGGTCGTTTGAAGTGGTGAACGCGTTTTTTTTGGCGGTCGTATTAGGTGGTGAACGTGGTGGTTTTTGCGGTCGTTTGAGGTGCTGAACGCGTTTTATTTGGCGGTCGTTTGAGGTGCTGAACGCGGTAGGGTTGGCGGTGTAGCATCCTGGCTTATTTTTAGTGCACTCAGGGGCAAAAGTGAGGGTAGTTCTCTGTCTGTCCATTTGGGAACCCGCGTCTCCGATGTAAAGTCCTAGGATTGTACATTTGGAAAATTCAAGTCCCTAATGCTGAGTTAGTGATACACATTAATGAATGTATACATAGAGAGGAAGCCTAAGCCTATAGGAGCATAAACTAGAGTCCGGTCCAACGTCAGCCCGAGCAAAAGCTGCAAGGGGACGGACCAGCACGGTGCACGGTGTTCAACTTGTATTAACAGAGGTTTCTACATCAAATTGGTGCCAAAACTGCCTTCACCACCTCAGACCGCCAAAACAACCACGTTCACCACCTCAGACCGCCAAAACCACCGCGTTCACCACCTCAAACGACCGCTGAGGTGGTCAACGTGGTGATTTTGGTGGTCTGAGGTGGTGAAGGCAGTTTTGGCGCTGGTTTGATGTGGAATCCTCTGTTAGTGCACAGTGTTCAACTTGTATTAACGCTGGTCTCTGTCCTCTTTGCAGCTTTAGCTCGGGCTGACCTTGGACCAGTCCCTTGTTTATGCTCTTATAGGCTTGGACTTCCTCTCTATGTATACATTCATTAATACATATCACTAACTCCCCGTTAGGGAGTTTAATTTTCCAAATGTACAATCTTAGGACTTTACATTGGAGACACGGGTGACCAAATGGACAGACAGAAAGTTACCTTTACTTTTGCCCCTGAGGGCACTCCAAATAAGCCAGGGTGGTCTACACTTAGACTTCCTCTATACATTCATTAATACATATCACTAACTCAACCCCCGGGGCATCGCTCCCCGGAGTTTTTGTGTCCCTTCTCTTGCAGGTTTGCAGTATTACAGGATGGGTTTGGATCATGAACCGTGACAGAGCCTGTTGCCCTGGTCCATCTCGAAGCCCATCGTAATGTCTTTGGAGTGACAGGGAAACTGTCTGACATCATCATGGATCCTTCATTTTCATGTAAGTCAACTTTGTCATTTGTATTGTCTTTGCAGGAATTGCAGTGTGTTTTTCTCTGCAAAAAGTTGATGTTTGATTGATTTGAACGCATTGTTAGAAGCATTGAACGGGGGTGTTATGGGGTTGTTTGTGAACGTGGTAGTTTTGGCTGTCGTTTGAGGTGGTGAAGGCGGTTGTGTTTACGGTCGTTTGAGGTGGTGAACGCGTTTTTTTTGGCGGTCGTATTAGGTGGTGAACGTGGTGGTTTTGGCGGTCGTTTGAGGTGCTGAACGCGTTTTATTTGGCGGTCGTTTGAGATGGTGAACGTGGTGGTGTTGGCGGTCGTTTGAGGTGCTGAACGCGGTAGTGTTGGCGGTGTAGCATCCTGGCTTATTTTTAGTGCACTCGGGCAAAAGTGATGGTACTTTTCGGTCTGTCCATTTGGGAACCCGCGTCTCCGATGTAAAGTCCTAGGATTGTACATTTGGAAAATTCAAGTCCCTAATGCTGAGTTAATGATACACATTAATGAATGTATACATAGAGAGGAAGCCTAAGCCTATAGGAGCATAAACTAGAGGCTGGTCCAACGTCAGCCCGAGCTAAAGCTGCAAGGGGACGGACCAGCACGGTGCACGGTGTTCAACTTGTATTAACAGAGGTTTCTACATCAAATTGGTGCCAAAACTGCCTTCACCACCTCAGACCGCCAAAACAACCACGTTCACCACCTCAGACCGCCAAAACCACCGCGTTCACCACCTCAAACGACCGCTGAGGTGGTCAACGTGGTGATTTTGGTGGTCTGAGGTGGTGAAGGCAGTTTTGGCGCTGGTTTGATGTGGAATCCTCTGTTAGTGCACAGTGTTCAACTTGTATTAACGCTGGTCTCTGTCCTCTTTGCAGCTTTAGCTCGGGCTGACCTTGGACCAGTCCCTTGTTTATGCTCTTATAGGCTTGGACTTCCTCTCTATGTATACATTCATGAATGCATATCACTAACTCCCCGTTAGGGAGTTTAATTTTCCAAATGTACAATCTTAGGACTTTACATTGGAGACACGGGTGACCAAATGGACAGACAGAAAGTTACCTTTACTTTTGCCCCTGAGGGCACTCCAAATAAGCCAGGGTGGTCTACACTTAGACTTCCTCTATACATTCATTAATACATATCACTAACTCAACCCCCGGGGCATCGCTCCCCGGAGTTTTTGTGTCCCTTCTCTTGCAGGTTTGCAGTATTACAGAATGGGTTTGGATCATGAACCGTGACAGAGCCTGTTGCCCTGGTCCATCTCGAAGCCCATCGTAACGTCTTTTGAGTGACAGGGAAACTGTCTGACATCATCATGGATCCTTCATTTTCATGTAAGTCAACTTTGTCATTTGTATTGTCTTTGCAGGAATTGCAGTGTTTTTTCTCTGCAAAAAGTTGATGTTTGATTGATTTGAACGCATTGTTTGAAGCATTGAACGTGGTTGTTATGGGTTTGTTTGTGAACGCGGTAGTGTTGGCGGTGTAGCATCCTGGCTTATTTTTATTGCACTCAGGGGCAAAAGTGAGGGTACTTTTCTGTGTGTCCATTTGGGAACCCGCGTCTCCGATGTAAAGTCCTAGGATTGTACATTTGGAAAACTCAAGTCCCTAATGCTGAGTTAGTGATACACATTAATGAATGTATACATAGAGAGGAAGCCTAAGCCTATAGGAGCATAAACTAGAGGCTGGTCCAACGTCAGCCCGAGCTAAAGCTGCAAGGGGACGGACCAGCATGGTGCACGGTGTTCAACTTGTATTAACAGAGGTTTCTACATCAAATTGGCGCCAAAACTGCCTTCACCACCTCAGACCGCCAAATCAACCACGTTCACCACACCTCAGACCGCCAAAACCACCGCGTTCACCACCTCAAACGACCGCTGAGGTGGTCAACGTGGTGATTTTGGTGGTCTGAGGTGGTGAAGGCCGTTTCGGCGCTGGTTTGATGTGGAATCCTCTGTTAGTGCACAGTGTTCAACTTGTATTAACGCTGGTCTCTGTCCTCTTTGCAGCTTTAGCTCGGGCTGACCTTGGACCAGTCCCTTGTTTATGCTCTTATAGGCTTGGACTTCCTCTCTATGTATACATTCATGAATGCATATCACTTACTTCCCGTTAGGGACTTTAATTTTCCAAATGTATAATCTTAGGACTTTACATTGGAGACACGGGTGACCAAATGGACAGACAGAAAGTTACCTTTACTTTTGCCCCTGAGGGCACTCCAAATAAGCCAGGGTGGTCTACACTTAAATTTCCTCTATAAATTCATTAATACATATCTCTAACTCAACCCCCGGGGCATCGCTCCCCGGAGTTTTTGTGTCCCTTCTCTTGTAGGTTTGCAGTATTACAGGATGGGTTTGGATCATGAACCGTGACAGAGCCTGTTGCCCTGGTCCATCTCGAAGCCCATCGTAACGTCTTTGGAGTGACAGGGAAACTGTCTGACATCATCATGGATCCTTCATTTTCATGTAAGTCAACTTTGTCATTTGTATTGTCTTTGCAGGAATTGCAGTGTGTTTTTTCTCTGCAAAAAGTTGATGTTTGATTGATTTGAACGCATTGTTTGAAGCATTGAACGTGGTTGTTATGGGGTTGTTTGTGAACGTGGTAGTTTTGGCTGTCGTTTGAGGTGGTGAACGCGTTTTCTTTGGCGGTCGTTTGAGGTGGTGAACGTGGTGGTGTTGGCTGTCGTTTGAGGTGCTGAACGCGTTTTATTTGGCGGTCGTATTAGGTGGTGAACGTGGTGGTTTTGGCGGTCGCTTGAGGTGCTGAACGCGTTTTATTTGGCGGTCGTTTGAGGTGGTGAACGTGGTGGTTTTGGCGGTCGTTTGAGGTGCTGAACGCGTTTTATTTGGCGGTCGTTTGAGGTGCTGAACGCGGTAGTGTTGGCGGTGTAGCATCCTGGCTTATTTTTAGTGCACTCAGGGGCAAAATTGAGGGTACTTTTCTGTCTGTCCATTTGGGAACCCGCGTCTCCGATGTAAAGTCCTAGGATTGTACATTTGGAAAATTCAAGTCCCTAATGCTGAGTTAGTGATACACATTAATGAATGTATACATAGAGAGGAAGCCTAAGCCTATAGGAGCATAAACTAGAGGCTGGTCCAACGTCAGCCCGAGCTAAAGCTGCAAGGGGACGGACCAGCACGGTGCACGGTGTTCAACTTGTATTAACAGAGGTTTCTACATCAAATCGGTGCCAAAACTGCCTTCACCACCTCAGACCGCCAAAACAACCACGTTCACCACCTCAGACCGCCAAAACCACCGCGTTCACCACCTCAAACGACCGCTGAGGTGGTCAACGTGGTGATTTTGGTGGTCTGAGGTGGTGAAGGCAGTTTTGGCGCTGGTTTGATGTGGAATCCTCTGTTAGTGCACAGTGTTCAACTTGTATTAACGCTGGTCTCTGTCCTCTTTGCAGCTTTAGCTCGGGCTGACCTTGGACCAGTCCCTTGTTTATGCTCTTATAGGCTTGGACTTCCTCTCTATGTATACATTCATGAATGCATATCACTTACTTCCCGTTAGGGACTTTAATTTTCCAAATGTATAATCTTAGGACTTTACATTGGAGACACGGGTGACCAAATGGACAGACAGAAAGTTACCTTTACTTTTGCCCCTGAGGGCACTCCAAATAAGCCAGGGTGGTCTACACTTAAATTTCCTCTATAAATTCATTAATACATATCTCTAACTCAACCCCCGGGGCATCGCTCCCCGGAGTTTTTGTGTCCCTTCTCTTGTAGGTTTGCAGTATTACAGGATGGGTTTGGATCATGAACCGTGACAGAGCCTGTTGCCCTGGTCCATCTCGAAGCCCATCGTAACGTCTTTGGAGTGACAGGGAAACTGTCTGACATCATCATGGATCCTTCATTTTCATGTAAGTCAACTTTGTCATTTGTATTGTCTTTGCAGGAATTGCAGTGTGTTTTTTCTCTGCAAAAAGTTGATGTTTGATTGATTTGAACGCATTGTTTGAAGCATTGAACGTGGTTGTTATGGGGTTGTTTGTGAACGTGGTAGTTTTGGCTGTCGTTTGAGGTGGTGAACGCGTTTTCTTTGGCGGTCGTTTGAGGTGGTGAACGTGGTGGTGTTGGCTGTCGTTTGAGGTGCTGAACGCGTTTTATTTGGCGGTCGTATTAGGTGGTGAACGTGGTGGTTTTGGCGGTCGCTTGAGGTGCTGAACGCGTTTTATTTGGCGGTCGTTTGAGGTGGTGAACGTGGTGGTGTTGGCGGTCGTTTGAGGTGCTGAACGCGTTTTATTTGGCGGTCGTATTAGGTGGTGAACGTGGTGGTTTTGGCGGTCGTTTGAGGTGCTGAACGCGTTTTATTTGGCGGTCGTTTGAGGTGCTGAACGCGTTTTATTTGGCGGTCGTATTAGGTGGTGAACGTGGTGGTTTTGGCGGTCGTTTGAGGTGCTGAACGCGTTTTATTTGGCGGTCGTTTGAGGTGCTGAACGCGGTAGTGTTGGCGGTGTAGCATCCTGGCTTATTTTTAGTGCACTCAGGGGCAAAATTGAGGGTACTTTTCTGTCTGTCCATTTGGGAACCCGCGTCTCCGATGTAAAGTCCTAGGATTGTACATTTGGAAAATTCAAGTCCCTAATGCTGAGTTAGTGATACACATTAATGAATGTATACATAGAGAGGAAGCCTAAGCCTATAGGAGCATAAACTAGAGGCTGGTCCAACGTCAGCCCGAGCTAAAGCTGCAAGGGGACGGACCAGCACGGTGCACGGTGTTCAACTTGTATTAACAGAGGTTTCTACATCAAATCGGTGCCAAAACTGCCTTCACCACCTCAGACCGCCAAAACAACCACGTTCACCACCTCAGACCGCCAAAACCACCGCGTTCACCACCTCAAACGACCGCTGAGGTGGTCAACGTGGTGATTTTGGTGGTCTGAGGTGGTGAAGGCAGTTTTGGCGCTGGTTTGATGTGGAATCCTCTGTTAGTGCACAGTGTTCAACTTGTATTAACGCTGGTCTCTGTCCTCTTTGCAGCTTTAGCTCGGGCTGACCTTGGACCAGTCCCTTGTTTATGTTCTTGTAGGCTTGGACTTCCTCTCTATGTATACATTCATTAATGCATATCACTAACTCCCCGTTAGGGAGTTTAATTGTCCAAATGTACAATCTTAGGACTTTACATTGGAGACACGGGTGACCAAATGGACAGACAGAAAGTTACCTTTACTTTTTGCCCCTGAGGGGACTCCAAATAAGCCAGGGGGGTCTACACTTAGACTTCCTCTATACATTCATTAATACATATCACTAACTCAACCCCCGGGGCATCGCTCCCCGGAGTTTTTGTGTCCCTCCTCTTGCAGGTTTGCAGTATTACAGGATTGTTCTGTGTCATGAACCGTAACTAGGCCTGTTGCCGTGGTCCTGCTCGAAGCCCATCAAGACCCAGAGATACTTGAACTCCTTCACTTGGGGTAAGGACTCATTCCTTACTTTTAGTGGACAGTCCATCGGTTTCCTGCTGAGAATTCAATAATACCTAATTAATTTATGAAAGAAAAAATATTACAAACAAACATCAATGTACACAATAAAAAAACACCCCTTCCTCCATCCTGCTCAATAACCCCACCCGGAATGATAAAACAGGTCTCGCTGTTTCCCTGGGGAGTCTTTACGGTGACGGAACCTGGGACCTATGACAGGAGAACAGGGAGGTAAGTTATGATAACTACTGCAGGGATGATATGACAAATATATAACAAATGTGTATTGCTTAGTCTAAACAGCTTATAAATGACTAGAATCGCTAATCACGCTTTTTTCACCCCCCTTAGGTTGGCGTGCCAATCCAGCCCTCTGACATTAAGGATTAATATATGTTTCTCATACTGATGTCAACCATTCAATAAACGGGTTTGAACGCCACACAAGCTCTTGTCATTTTTTGTAAATGAAATGCTTCCTGTGCAATATTTTATTGTGGAACAAATGAATATGCTTCACTAATAGTGAAGCTATATAATACGTAATGGAGACCGTGATCTACAGCCGAGAGATCATCTCCATTACAACTGGACAAGCGCATATCTTCACAATACATTGACAGAGGGAGCTGATAAACGTTGCTATATACGCCATGATGTGTTGGTGTGAAGATTGAGACATTGGACAATGTAAAATATTTAAAACATCACAGGGATAACAAACTTGGTATGGTTAGGGCTAGGGAATGCTCCGGTTTT
>NC_136901.1:7500-10000 GCF_949606895.1 Notothenia rossii | reverse complement strand
CAGAGTGGTTGGGATTAGTGGTCAAACTGAGGGGAAGATAGTCTATGAATAATATTGATTTTAGGATTAGGCGTATAGGCCCGACTGGTTAAGTTTAGAGCTGGGACTAAGGGTAAGAGTGTACCTTAAGTTAATTTAAATTGTTGGAGTTGAGAGTAAAATAACCTTTTATGGAGAAGTAATTTAGGATTAGGCAAAAGGCCAGAGTGGTGCATATACCTCTCCTGTCAGCCAGTCCTCCATTTGTGGTCTCCTGTCTCCCTCTAGTGGCGGCAGCTGGTAGTGCAAGTGCACCTCCTTTTCATTTGGGAAAAGAGGTTATGGTGACAGATAGTCAGTAGTTGTTTGTTCTCAAAAAAAGAGGTTTTTTGGGGAACAAACTAGTCCTTTATACTTGTTTTGAACACATCCTCAGTGATGGACCCAGAGATCATCGAGTGTTTCGGCCATTATCACCAGACACTCTCAAACCAGGGTGGCCCCAGCCGGGGATGATCAAGTCCCCGGTGTTGTGTTATTTTCTAAACGGTCCCAACTTGGGGAAAAGGACAGGTAGGTAGGTCAGGTCAGTGAGCTTTGAGGTGGGTACACATAGAGGGAGAGAGAGAGAGAGAGAGACACACAGACACCAATAGTTAAAACAGGACCTGTCAACAATGGGGGAAACCGGATTAAATCAATTATGAACAGCCATGGGGTGCTGTCTAATCAAAGGCAAATCCACCTCCCTTTATCCACCTGAGAGGCCTGAACTTAACTTTAAATCTAATTGAAATAGCTAACACAGAGGGACACACAGACACAAGTAGTTAAAACAGGACCTGTCAAAAATGGAGGAAACCGGATTAAATCAATTATGAACAGCCATGGGGTGCTGTCTAATCAAAGATAAATCCACCTCCCTTTTACCCACCTGAGAGGCCTGAATTTAACTTTAAATCTAATTGAAAAAGCTCAAATATACACAAACACACCCACACACTCACAGCCCAATAGTGTTAAACTCTAAATCTAATTGAAAATAGAATGGTTCTCATTGCCAGAGAGAATTAGTAAAGATGATTAGAGTCAGCCATCTTGTGAAATGTATATTGAAATTATTTATTTATGTAAGTATTTAAAAATTATTCTTCTACAAATGGACCCTGATATCTGGTCTCTAACATGTTAATAATCACACGTACTCACTCTCGACGTTGAAAGACCAGTATTTCATGTGGATGTCAGAGGATTTTAGTAGAATCTTAACACACATGCTCTCTCAGCTGCCGCCACATGTAGTCACCAGCCCGGAAGTGGTAATGCCGCCAGTCGGAAGTGACGTTAGATCCGGCGGAATTAAAGGTAACATGACCCTTAGCACTCATAGTGGTTACTCCATGAACTGCAAGGCAATTATAATATTGCCGCCAACCGGAAGTGACGTTAGATCCGGCGGAATTAAAGGTAACATGACCCTTAGCACTCATAGTGGTTACTCCATGAACTGCAAGTCAATTATAATATACAGTGTATTATAATAAAAAATCATTATAAATCCGTTCATAGACTTATATTAAAACTATTTTTTATATATCTATAATATTTTATTTTTAAACTCATTGTACCCAAAATGTATTTATCTATTTAAGAGTAAGGTTAGAGTGGTATATATTAAATTAAATCCAGATATCATTTCTATTGTGTTCTCAACCCCTTTCCTATTTTAAGAGTGAATATAAGCGGATATTTAAACGCCTTCACTCAGTAGAATTGGTCAGTTGACCTCTTCTACTCTCAGTCTAACCACAAAGTTTCGCGGTCCGACTAAGGGCAAAGTTAAAAAGGTACACTCATAAGTAATTAAGGTATAATCTAAAGATAATACTGTGCCTTATTATTTTGTCCTATTTGGTCAGAAATCATTCCCATCCTTCGGTAAGTGAGCTAGGTTACCCTGGTGGTTCACCCTAGCTCTTCAATGATATCTATCATTGTATGGGAATGTTCTGAAAGATGCCCTCAGACAACAGAGACGAACTCTTCGCGGCAGCATAACTGACCCCGGCCTGAGACTCATAAGTGGAGTCATTAATTAATTAGATTTTGAAAGTAAAAATGTTGGATTATTTTGTTATTATCCTATTAGCAGTCCTTCCCAATCTGAGATGTGTCAGCTAGGTGGATTTTCTACCATTGTTCTTACTACACTAGCTATGAATGACAATCTCAGTTGTTCAGGAGTATTTTAAAAGAGGGGGCTTCATGACAGTAGACCACTAATCACTAAGTAATTGATTGATATGTGGTGGGAAAGAAAACGAGCGACTCAGCCAATCATACTTAGTTTCGGAGCAAGTCCCCCGTTCCTCCAGGCTCCGGCTAGGGTTAGGTTTTTGTAAGGGCCACCGGATCTCCCCATGTCGCCCGACGACTTCATGGTTATACAGAGATCCAAGGGTTAGGGTTAGGGTTAGGGTTAGGGTTAGGGTTAGGGTTAGGGTTAGGGGTTAGGGTTAGG
>NC_136901.1:0-5000 GCF_949606895.1 Notothenia rossii | reverse complement strand
GGGTTAGGGTTAGGGTTAGGGTTAGGGTTAGGGTTAGGGTTAGGGTTAGGGTTAGGGTTAGGGTTAGGGTTAGGGTTAGGGTTAGGGTTAGGGTTAGGGTTAGGGTTAGGGTTAGGGTTAGGGTTAGGGTTAGGGTTAGGGTTAGGGTTAGGGTTAGGGTTAGGGTTAGGGTTAGGGTTAGGGTTAGGGTTAGGGTTAGGGTTAGGGTTAGGGTTAGGGTTAGGGTTAGGGTTAGGGTTAGGGTTAGGGTTAGGGTTAGGGTTAGGGTTAGGGTTAGGGTTAGGGTTAGGGTTAGGGTTAGGGTTAGGGTTAGGGTTAGGGTTAGGGTTAGGGTTAGGGTTAGGGTTAGGGTTAGGGTTAGGGTTAGGGTTAGGGTTAGGGTTAGGGTTAGGGTTAGGGTTAGGGTTAGGGTTAGGGTTAGGGTTAGGGTTAGGGTTAGGGTTAGGGTTAGGGTTAGGGTTAGGGTTAGGGTTAGGGTTAGGGTTAGGGTTAGGGTTAGGGTTAGGGTTAGGGTTAGGGTTAGGGTTAGGGTTAGGGTTAGGGTTAGGGTTAGGGTTAGGGTTAGGGTTAGGGTTAGGGTTAGGGTTAGGGTTAGGGTTAGGGTTAGGGTTAGGGTTAGGGTTAGGGTTAGGGTTAGGGTTAGGGTTAGGGTTAGGGTTAGGGTTAGGGTTAGGGTTAGGGTTAGGGTTAGGGTTAGGGTTAGGGTTAGGGTTAGGGTTAGGGTTAGGGTTAGGGTTAGGGTTAGGGTTAGGGTTAGGGTTAGGGTTAGGGTTAGGGTTAGGGTTAGGGTTAGGGTTAGGGTTAGGGTTAGGGTTAGGGTTAGGGTTAGGGTTAGGGTTAGGGTTAGGGTTAGGGTTAGGGTTAGGGTTAGGGTTAGGGTTAGGGTTAGGGTTAGGGTTAGGGTTAGGGTTAGGGTTAGGGTTAGGGTTAGGGTTAGGGTTAGGGTTAGGGTTAGGGTTAGGGTTAGGGTTAGGGTTAGGGTTAGGGTTAGGGTTAGGGTTAGGGTTAGGGTTAGGGTTAGGGTTAGGGTTAGGGTTAGGGTTAGGGTTAGGGTTAGGGTTAGGGTTAGGGTTAGGGTTAGGGTTAGGGTTAGGGTTAGGGTTAGGGTTAGGGTTAGGGTTAGGGTTAGGGTTAGGGTTAGGGTTAGGGTTAGGGTTAGGGTTAGGGTTAGGGTTAGGGTTAGGGTTAGGGTTAGGGTTAGGGTTAGGGTTAGGGTTAGGGTTAGGGTTAGGGTTAGGGTTAGGGTTAGGGTTAGGGTTAGGGTTAGGGTTAGGGTTAGGGTTAGGGTTAGGGTTAGGGTTAGGGTTAGGGTTAGGGTTAGGGTTAGGGTTAGGGTTAGGGTTAGGGTTAGGGTTAGGGTTAGGGTTAGGGTTAGGGTTAGGGTTAGGGTTAGGGTTAGGGTTAGGGTTAGGGTTAGGGTTAGGGTTAGGGTTAGGGTTAGGGTTAGGGTTAGGGTTAGGGTTAGGGTTAGGGTTAGGGTTAGGGTTAGGGTTAGGGTTAGGGTTAGGGTTAGGGTTAGGGTTAGGGTTAGGGTTAGGGTTAGGGTTAGGGTTAGGGTTAGGGTTAGGGTTAGGGTTAGGGTTAGGGTTAGGGTTAGGGTTAGGGTTAGGGTTAGGGTTAGGGTTAGGGTTAGGGTTAGGGTTAGGGTTAGGGTTAGGGTTAGGGTTAGGGTTAGGGTTAGGGTTAGGGTTAGGGTTAGGGTTAGGGTTAGGGTTAGGGTTAGGGTTAGGGTTAGGGTTAGGGTTAGGGTTAGGGTTAGGGTTAGGGTTAGGGTTAGGGTTAGGGTTAGGGTTAGGGTTAGGGTTAGGGTTAGGGTTAGGGTTAGGGTTAGGGTTAGGGTTAGGGTTAGGGTTAGGGTTAGGGTTAGGGTTAGGGTTAGGGTTAGGGTTAGGGTTAGGGTTAGGGTTAGGGTTAGGGTTAGGGTTAGGGTTAGGGTTAGGGTTAGGGTTAGGGTTAGGGTTAGGGTTAGGGTTAGGGTTAGGGTTAGGGTTAGGGTTAGGGTTAGGGTTAGGGTTAGGGTTAGGGTTAGGGTTAGGGTTAGGGTTAGGGTTAGGGTTAGGGTTAGGGTTAGGGTTAGGGTTAGGGTTAGGGTTAGGGTTAGGGTTAGGGTTAGGGTTAGGGTTAGGGTTAGGGTTAGGGTTAGGGTTAGGGTTAGGGTTAGGGTTAGGGTTAGGGTTAGGGTTAGGGTTAGGGTTAGGGTTAGGGTTAGGGTTAGGGTTAGGGTTAGGGTTAGGGTTAGGGTTAGGGTTAGGGTTAGGGTTAGGGTTAGGGTTAGGGTTAGGGTTAGGGTTAGGGTTAGGGTTAGGGTTAGGGTTAGGGTTAGGGTTAGGGTTAGGGTTAGGGTTAGGGTTAGGGTTAGGGTTAGGGTTAGGGTTAGGGTTAGGGTTAGGGTTAGGGTTAGGG
This sequence comes from Notothenia rossii, assembly GCF_949606895.1. Taxonomy (NCBI): domain Eukaryota; kingdom Metazoa; phylum Chordata; class Actinopteri; order Perciformes; family Nototheniidae; genus Notothenia; species Notothenia rossii. The sequence goes on along the minus strand of NC_136901.1, from coordinate 2,597 downwards.
TTAGGGTTAGGGTTAGGGTTAGGGTTAGGGTTAGGGTTAGGGTTAGGGTTAGGGTTAGGGTTAGGGTTAGGGTTAGGGTTAGGGTTAGGGTTAGGGTTAGGGTTAGGGTTAGGGTTAGGGTTAGGGTTAGGGTTAGGGTTAGGGTTAGGGTTAGGGTTAGGGTTAGGGTTAGGGTTAGGGTTAGGGTTAGGGTTAGGGTTAGGGTTAGGGTTAGGGTTAGGGTTAGGGTTAGGGTTAGGGTTAGGGTTAGGGTTAGGGTTAGGGTTAGGGTTAGGGTTAGGGTTAGGGTTAGGGTTAGGGTTAGGGTTAGGGTTAGGGTTAGGGTTAGGGTTAGGGTTAGGGTTAGGGTTAGGGTTAGGGTTAGGGTTAGGGTTAGGGTTAGGGTTAGGGTTAGGGTTAGGGTTAGGGTTAGGGTTAGGGTTAGGGTTAGGGTTAGGGTTAGGGTTAGGGTTAGGGTTAGGGTTAGGGTTAGGGTTAGGGTTAGGGTTAGGGTTAGGGTTAGGGTTAGGGTTAGGGTTAGGGTTAGGGTTAGGGTTAGGGTTAGGGTTAGGGTTAGGGTTAGGGTTAGGGTTAGGGTTAGGGTTAGGGTTAGGGTTAGGGTTAGGGTTAGGGTTAGGGTTAGGGTTAGGGTTAGGGTTAGGGTTAGGGTTAGGGTTAGGGTTAGGGTTAGGGTTAGGGTTAGGGTTAGGGTTAGGGTTAGGGTTAGGGTTAGGGTTAGGGTTAGGGTTAGGGTTAGGGTTAGGGTTAGGGTTAGGGTTAGGGTTAGGGTTAGGGTTAGGGTTAGGGTTAGGGTTAGGGTTAGGGTTAGGGTTAGGGTTAGGGTTAGGGTTAGGGTTAGGGTTAGGGTTAGGGTTAGGGTTAGGGTTAGGGTTAGGGTTAGGGTTAGGGTTAGGGTTAGGGTTAGGGTTAGGGTTAGGGTTAGGGTTAGGGTTAGGGTTAGGGTTAGGGTTAGGGTTAGGGTTAGGGTTAGGGTTAGGGTTAGGGTTAGGGTTAGGGTTAGGGTTAGGGTTAGGGTTAGGGTTAGGGTTAGGGTTAGGGTTAGGGTTAGGGTTAGGGTTAGGGTTAGGGTTAGGGTTAGGGTTAGGGTTAGGGTTAGGGTTAGGGTTAGGGTTAGGGTTAGGGTTAGGGTTAGGGTTAGGGTTAGGGTTAGGGTTAGGGTTAGGGTTAGGGTTAGGGTTAGGGTTAGGGTTAGGGTTAGGGTTAGGGTTAGGGTTAGGGTTAGGGTTAGGGTTAGGGTTAGGGTTAGGGTTAGGGTTAGGGTTAGGGTTAGGGTTAGGGTTAGGGTTAGGGTTAGGGTTAGGGTTAGGGTTAGGGTTAGGGTTAGGGTTAGGGTTAGGGTTAGGGTTAGGGTTAGGGTTAGGGTTAGGGTTAGGGTTAGGGTTAGGGTTAGGGTTAGGGTTAGGGTTAGGGTTAGGGTTAGGGTTAGGGTTAGGGTTAGGGTTAGGGTTAGGGTTAGGGTTAGGGTTAGGGTTAGGGTTAGGGTTAGGGTTAGGGTTAGGGTTAGGGTTAGGGTTAGGGTTAGGGTTAGGGTTAGGGTTAGGGTTAGGGTTAGGGTTAGGGTTAGGGTTAGGGTTAGGGTTAGGGTTAGGGTTAGGGTTAGGGTTAGGGTTAGGGTTAGGGTTAGGGTTAGGGTTAGGGTTAGGGTTAGGGTTAGGGTTAGGGTTAGGGTTAGGGTTAGGGTTAGGGTTAGGGTTAGGGTTAGGGTTAGGGTTAGGGTTAGGGTTAGGGTTAGGGTTAGGGTTAGGGTTAGGGTTAGGGTTAGGGTTAGGGTTAGGGTTAGGGTTAGGGTTAGGGTTAGGGTTAGGGTTAGGGTTAGGGTTAGGGTTAGGGTTAGGGTTAGGGTTAGGGTTAGGGTTAGGGTTAGGGTTAGGGTTAGGGTTAGGGTTAGGGTTAGGGTTAGGGTTAGGGTTAGGGTTAGGGTTAGGGTTAGGGTTAGGGTTAGGGTTAGGGTTAGGGTTAGGGTTAGGGTTAGGGTTAGGGTTAGGGTTAGGGTTAGGGTTAGGGTTAGGGTTAGGGTTAGGGTTAGGGTTAGGGTTAGGGTTAGGGTTAGGGTTAGGGTTAGGGTTAGGGTTAGGGTTAGGGTTAGGGTTAGGGTTAGGGTTAGGGTTAGGGTTAGGGTTAGGGGTTAGGGTTAGGGTTAGGGTTAGGGTTAGGGTTAGGGTTAGGGTTAGGGTTAGGGTTAGGGTTAGGGTTAGGGTTAGGGTTAGGGTTAGGGTTAGGGTTAGGGTTAGGGTTAGGGTTAGGTTAGGGGTAGGGGTTAGGGTTAGGGTTAGGGTTAGGGTAGGGTTAGGGTTAGGGTTAGGGTTTGAGGGTTAGGGTTAGGGTTAGGGTTAGGGTTAGGGGTTAGGGTTAGGGTTAGGGTTAGGGTTAGGGTTAGGGTTAGGGTTAGGGTTAGGGTTAGGGTTAGGGTTAGGGTTAGGTTAGGGTTAGGGTTAGGGTTAGGGTAGGGTTAGGTAGGGTTAGGGTTAGGGTTAGGGGTAGGGTTAGGTTAGGGTTAGGGTTAGGGTTAGGTTAGGGTTAGGTTAGGGTTAGGGTTAGGGTTAGGGTTAGGGTTAGGGTTAGGGGTTAGGGTTAGGGTTAGGGTAGGTTAGGGTTAG